>NC_064859.1:102613307-102823307 GCF_024139225.1 Suncus etruscus | reverse complement strand
GCCCAGCCAGGTAAGGTGTTGGCACTGATGCCTCTCTTTGCCTCTTCCCTGCTCTTTCCTTTCTTCTCATCTCCTCTCTTCTTTTCTTCTCTTTTATTTTTTCTTTTTGTAATTCACTCTGCATTTAAAGACACAGAGGGCATGTGACTCAGGGCCCAGATCTGTGATGGGGATTATCTGTGGCAGGATTGTGTCCTCGTAAAACCAAGTAGGGCCCAGCTTCTCAGGTGAGCAAGCGCTGTGACAGAACTGAATTCCTGTCCTACCCAGCAGAACGGCAACCACTTACCAATCACTGAGGCATTTTTAAATTTTCCCAGGATAATTCCAGTCATCATTCCTACCACCATATTTTGAAGCCATAAGTGCTTCGTCGGTGAAACCCCAATCAACATCTTTTTTCCTTTGAATCAAACATTTAAATTGTAAATGAATTACTTTATTCATCTAGTTTTGGATGTTCTTTCTGTTTTCCATAGTATTTACCATAAATCTCTCCGTGTGCACATCTCATCAACCACTGGCTTTTGTTTAATTGGGTTTGGCCCCATATTTGGTGTGCTCAGGGATCTCTCCTGGCGGGCTGTGGGATCAAACCTGGATCAGTTACATAGAAGGCCTTCTCCCACTGTTCTATGGCCCTGTCAGCCTTGGACTTCTAGTTCATCAAAGTCAATCATCTCAAAAAGACTCACTGGACTCAAAGAGACCTATAGAAGACTTGTGTGTGTCTTTGTCTTTGACCAGAACCTTCTCAAAACCTGGTTTCACACATTGGCAAGTTTGACTTTCATAATAATCTTTCTTGGAGTCATGTTGGATCATCTACGTTGGTTACATCGTCTCTGAGGAAGAAATCAAGGCTGCTTGTGGCTTCTCAACCTTGAACATGGGCCTCTGGAAATAGCATCAGTCTTTCCCTCCAGGGAGCTCTGTGATAGGAGGGACATTATGCCCAAGTCAGCAGAAAGGAGGGTGCTCTCCTGGACAGGGGTCCCCCTTTCCCAGGGAACTCAAGCCCTCAAAACACAGACAGATGCTACAGCAGGGAACAGCATCTGACCACAGTAGCCACAGCAGCAATGCTCCATTCAAGAATGGCTGGGGAAACTTTCACACCTGCTCACAAAGGGAAACAAGGAGGTGTTCAAGGTCATGGTAGTCACACAGAGCAAAGTTCCACCAAAAGTTCGAGCTGCAGTAGCCTCCAGGTTCCTTCTAGCGCCCAGCTCATGAGCCAGATCTCCTACGAACCCCAAAGGGAAGCTCTTTGGTGGCAAGAAATGACAATAGTCTTGACGTCTCCTCAATCAGTTAAGGAACTGGCATTCAGAGCCAAACTAGACTTCAGGTGTATTCCCATTTCTGATAATGCTAATAGAAATACCATCCTTTATTTGTTTTTAAATACTTTATTTAAACACCATGGTTACAAGGTTGTTCATAATACTGTCTTTTTCCCTCACAAATACAAAGTTGTTTATGATTGAGTTCAGTCATACAAAGTCCAACATCCTTCACCAGGGCACATTTCCCATCACAATGTCCCCAGTTTCCCTCCTGCCCTTCCCTTGTCTGCCTCTAATGGCAGACATTTTCCCTCTCTCTTTCTTTATCTCCCCCTATCTCCTTTTAGACACTGTGTTTGCACTATTGTTAATGAAGGGGTACTGTGCATATCATCTTACCTCTTTTCAGCACCCTGTTCTTGTCCAGAGAGCTATTCCCAACTCTCAGTGTCACCGTGCTCCATTCTCTGCCCTTATTGCATCCCCACTCTTTGTGACAATTTCCCCCCGGGGACTGGTCCTCCTAGCCTTAGTCTCTATTTCCTCACCACCCTTTAAATCAGATAAAAAGATCAGGACCCCTAACTCCCTGCCATGTTTTCATTTTGCACATTATTTTTTTTTACTAATTGCATAGAGTTTGTCTGGGAAGGCAGTAAGTTGTAGGACATTCCTGTAGCCCTGGCTGTCCAGTTGGTGCCCTCCTAGCCCAGGAGGAGAAAAGACAGCAAGGCAGATAGAGACACTCCCAGCACCAAAGATCTCATGATGTCCTGGAGAACAGAGCACAGAGGAAGGGAGCACATTTGCCTTGGTGGCTGCGTTAGCTGATACATTCTCATCATTTCTCTCATATCTTCCCCATAATCACATTTGCTTTCTGCCTCATTTTCCATTAACCTAATGAGCCTACAGCGGCCAGGCCTCCACTCTCCAGGCTGGATTCATCATTTTGCAATAAAGAAAACAAATGAGAGGCCTGTGGCTGGGTAGGCCATGGTGGGAGGCAAGTGCCCAGGGCAGCTGGATCCAGAACCACCCTATCTCCTCTCTCATGGTTCTTCAAACCTGGGCTCCCTGACTCTGTCTTTCAAGAGCAGGTGGAGTGGGAGATGAATCCTGTTCCCCAACCCGTGACAGCAGGGGTGTGTGCAGTGCAGAGAGATACGGAGACCCAGCTTGCCCTCTGCGTAGCTTTTCATTGGCTGCATAGTGTAAGGACCTGGTCTTGGAATAGAGTCACCACATGGCCAAATTCCAGGAGCTGCAAATAGTGTTCCAGGGAAGGAGAGAAATCACACCTGGGAAGGCACTTGCATTGCAGAGGCTGATTCAGGTTGGGTTCTGGAGTACAGGCAGGATTGATCCCTAACTGCAGTCAGGAGGAAGCTGTGAGCACCCCCAGGTGTGGACCCCAAACTCCAAAGCCAAACATAAAAAGCTCCAACATCTTATTCAGAGTGAAGAAAAGTGAGTGCATACAGTAAATTAGCCGAAATGGTGACGTCTGTTCTAGAACCTCACTTTTTCATTTCAATTTTCTCATTGAATTGATGCTCAGATCACTTGGGTGGTAGCTACCAGTTGTCATTTTATGGATGATCACAATTAGGCCACAAGATAAAGAAAATTGTCCTAGATAATCATCAGGAGTAAAATTGAAATTTGGACCCAGAGCTATGCCATTGCCTCTGAGAAGTGAAATGTTTTAATAAGGCTTTAACTTCTAGTTGATGAGTTGGTAAGGGATACCATTTCTCTTTCCAGGGTAAACAGAATTTGATCAGCTTTCTAGTGAGTTTTTGTGATCTCAAATTCTTATGAAAATCTGAACTCCTGAAATTTGGTGGTAGGTTCATTTCGACATCCAGATTCATATGCAATGAAGAGGAAGCCATGTGAAAATATGCAATGAAAAAATGTTTGCCAAAAGTGGCAGATTTTACAAGGCTGAAAAGAGATAGTATATAAGTAGGGTCTTGCCTGGCATGTGGATGACCTGTATTCAATCCTAATAGGGTCTCCCAAGCCTGCCAGGAGTGATTCCTAAGTACAGAGCCTGTACTTACTCCTTACTCCTGTACTTACTCAGGAGTTGTTGCAATTCAGCCCCTGAAGAGGTTGACTGATGGAGGGATGAAGGATGAAGTCTTTCCCTTCCAGCTCGGAGCACACGTCTGCCACCCTGTTCAGCTGGCGGTTCTGAGGTGAAATGGCGGGTAAACAGCTAGCAGACAGTCAGATTGTGAAAATATTAGCTTTATTCGGTGGACAAGACTGAAGCCCCCAAGCCTCAGCATCAGTTCCAGCCAAAAGCCTCTCACCTTCCACAGACCCTTGTTTTTATCTCCCAGAATCAGGTACCACCCAATGGTGGGATCAGGTACCACCCAATGGTGGGAGCAGAATCAGGTACCACCCTAGGGTAGGAGCAGAATGCCAGGTCACACCCTAGGGTAGGGCACAATCACCGATCAGGGTAGGGTCAATAACATAATAATCCTATTAAAATGTTTACATACACAACAATTCCCCATTTGTTTTTAGTAAACAAACAATATTGTCTACAATTATTAAAGGAAAAACTAGTCAATAATAAAAGAGCAGCTGTTTGCATAAGCGCATCACAGGAAAATGTAAAGAAAAACTAACCTAAACACAGGGTGTCTAAAACCAGAAACATGTATTAAGGAATCAACTACAAGCTCCTGAGATGATAAATCTACGACGTACATAGATCCTTCGAAAAGACACCAGAAAGGTTGTGTAGCAGGCAAGAAGAAGCACCTTTTCTTTATTTGTTGTTGTTGTTCTTGGTTTTTGGTATTTGGTTTTTGGGCCACACCTGGTAGCACTCAGGAGCTACTCCTGGATCCACACTCAGAAATCGCTCCTGGCAGATACCGGGATTCGAACCAATAACCTTCTGCCTGAAAGGCAAATGCCTTATCTCCAAGATATCTCTCTGGACCCATTTTCCATTCAAGTGGACTTGAATAGTAGACCAGAAAGCCCATCTTTGAGGGCATTGAATTAGGCTCTTATTTTGGAGGAAGAAGTATATACCCCCTGCACAGTGGGGGGCCACTGCAATGATGGTCAATAGGCTTCTGAACTTAATCCAAGTTCTTAATCCAAGCTGAAGTCCATATGATGTTCAAAATTGATGTACAGTACGGTCGATTATTTATAGATGGGAGCTTAAGTCACAAACCAAAACAAAATGTTTAAGGCAGAGACCCTCCCTGTGTAAATAAACAACTTGAGAGCCCATCCAAAATGGATGGAACCTCCTATAATTGTATTTTGCCTATGATGCACCCACACAAAAAATCCTGAGAACAAACAAAAATACCATTTAGGAAATTATAGACAACAATATCTAACCCACTAACCTAAAATCAAGAAAGCAAAACCCTAATGTAATACAACATGAATTCCTAAGATTAAAAACTAAAATAGAAAAACATTAATTACAATAGTCAAAAGAAGTGTAGTACCAAATATAAATTTAAAGGATTACAATTTTAAGAAAAATACAAAAGGTGAAATTTCTACAGAGTCCAATACCAATTTGTAAAGATGAGGGGTCTGGAACTCCGAAAAGACTGGCAAAGACACTTGATGGGTCTGGAAAAGCAAGTTGAAGCCTGGTACAGAAGATAACATCAAGCTGAATGAAGAAGGAAGGCCAGTGCAGTCATCCATGTGTTGGGGCATCCCCAAGCATTACATCATTACCATCATGAGTTGGTTGGGCTTCTGCATTTCCTTTAGGATCAGTGCAATCTTGGGGTAGCCATTGTAGAAATGGCCAACGATAGCACTGTGTATGTGGATGGAAAACCAGAAATTCAGATAGCACAGTTTAACTGGGATCCAGAGACTGTGGATCTTATCCATGGATCTTTTCTCTGGGGTTATATTGTGATACAAATTCCAGGTGGCTTCATTTCCAACAAGTTTGCAGTAAACATGGTACAAAACTCCAACAGTCATGGATTTCTTCCTCAGGCCGAGATCAGGAGGCTTGTAGTTGTGGGTAAAGGAGATGAGTTGCACATGTGAAGGAAATCCTAAAAATTAAATGTTAAGAACTAGGAAGAGAGAAGGAAGGATAAGGAAGACTAAATTGGGGAAAATAAAGTTAGGAAAAAGGGAACATATACAAAATATGCAAAACAGAAAAACACTGAACTAGACATATGCATACAGACTTCACAAAAAATATGGCCATAACACTCACTCATACCAAAAAATATTTGTTGGAAAGGATCCAAAATAGAGAAAAAGAAAAAAGAATTCAGCTGAATCAACTAAAAGCGCTTTAAAATGTAATAGCCGGCAACTGTTTAGATGAAACATTTCAAATTCAAATAATTTCAAATTCATATTTGAAAGAGAATTTTATCCATAATACAAACATGAAAAACTCTACTATAAGTGTATAACAGTATATATGCAAAGTTATTGTATAACAGTGACTCTATGATAGTCAATAACAGGCGAGAAGCACTATGAAGAAAGTCCACCTAAAAAGTGTCATTATGTCAGCGTCTTAAAATCTAAATTGAGGGAAATAAAGTAATGATGTTAAAATAAAGAGTGAAATTCATTAAATGAGTATACCTAGAAAGAAAAACAACATTAATATGATGAGAAATTTTTCTTTCAGGTGAAACTTGACTAAATTAAATCGTAAGATTTCATGATTAATTGAGACCTAGAGCAATAATGAAATTAAGACATAAATCCACCATACAAGGAAACACATACAAGGAAACACATGATTTTCAATCCTATTCATTGATCATGCCTGTGGAAAGAATCATAAAGCATTAATAGCAACCGATAAGGAAGTGAAATGATTATCTGGTGTTCATTGTAGATCTTTTAGAAGTATAAAACAGGATGTATGCTGCTGTGGATTTCACCAATGTATAGGGACTTTTTTGATCTTCTTGTCATCAAAATTGATCCAGTATTGTTTTGCAGCAATTTTACAGTATGAAGTACAATGTCCATAATGAACTTTACCATAATGGTTTGTCGCTGATGATAAGTTGTATTTCTTAATCTTGCTTTTATTCTCTGAAGTGAATTCTACTAAATTGAGGTCTTCTATAGGAAAATTACATACGTGTGCAATTTTTTTTATTTGTTTGCCATCAAAAGTGAAACGTTTCAAGTGTATTATAAGTACTGGTGGCAGTTTTCATAAATACGTTGTGTTTTTTTTTAATCTCTTCTAGTTTTGCAGCTGTTGCATTGAACTTTGTTATCATCCCTTAACTCTTCTTTAAAAAACTCAGAGAGTCATTCCTGTAGTGTAGATTTATCTGTAGATGTAACAGCCAGAAGAAAATGAACAAATGTCTCATAAACCTCAGACTTTTGGTGGCATGTGAGACACTGTAGTATAGATTTGAATTGTCCTTGAAAGAGATAATAAATAATAGATTTGTGAGCCTTTTGGTGTTCTGGACTAAATTGTTCATAATTTTCATTTTCCATAAGATGTGTAGTTTTATCTTTTATTAGATTTACAGTAAGCAATTCCTGATGTAGTCCCTCTATTAGAAACATAAGTAGTTTGTGTGGATCCTGCTGATTGTGTCCAGCAAACTGGTCATTAAGTAAACCAATTGTTACTTTGAAGCTTTCAGGGTTAATATATCTATAAAATCCATTTCCCATGGTTTTGATGAGCCGACCAAATTCTTCGGCTAATTTACCTTCATGCCCCATAGAATTTTTCTTGTTAATATCCTTTTTATAATGATCTTGATAAAAATACTGAGTCAAGTCTGAAATATTATACAAGCATTGCAATATTGAGTTCATGTAGCAAGAGTTTCCTATATTTTGGAGCCCAGTTAAGACAGGTTCCTGTCTTTCCTTTTGCATCTTGGAGTGTAAGTGTTTATTACTACCATCAGTCTCACTCAATGTATGGTGTGTGACAGCTAAATCCTTGTTCCTGCCCCAGAGACCTCAGCAATATTACTGTTGTTAGTGTCTGGAATATTCTGTTTTTGTTCTGAAGGGGAGTTTATAGACTGAACCTGATCATTTGTGCTAGCCCGATTTCTAACAAGGCGTAATGGAACCCAAAATTTCTTGGGAGGGTTGTCATTTGTAGAAATATAGGCATAACCCCTTCCTCTCAGGCGAAGATATCCAGCTATCCATTTTTCATCCTCCTTGATTCAAATAGGTTTATGGGTTGTTTCTTGTCTCTGAATATCTTCTTTAAAATGTCTTTCCACTGCAGTGTAACTTTCCCCTTGGGGTAAGTTTAAGTAATTTAGTGTGATAAGAGTCAAAGATAGCAAATCCATTGGTGGTAAACCTCTTTTTCTACTTTTTTGTAATTGAGTTTTTAAGGTTCTGTGAGTCCTTTCTACAATGGCCTGTCCCCTACAATTATAAGGAATTCCTTTCAGATGTCTTATCTGCCATTCTTTACAAAAAAAAATTAAAAGTTTTGCTAACATACGCTGGCCCATTATCAGTTTTTATAGAATATGGAATACCCATCACAGAAATACATTGTAAAAGAAAACTACAAACAGCCTTAGATTTTTGGAAGACATAGGAATTGCCCACATAAACCAAGAATAAGTGTCCACCACAACATGAAGATAAGGTTTTCTTGGAAATAAATCTGTTTGAGTTATATCCATTTGCCAAAGTTCATTAAACTGTAAGCCTCTTGGGTTTGCTCCTGCTATGTGAGTCTTTTTTTGTTAACGGTGCACATATGTTGCAGTTTTCTACAATTTCTCTATCTTGCCTCCATGGAATTTGGTAATTCACATGTAAATGGCGAGCATTTGTGTGTAGGGCTGAATGTTTCTCTACAGGTAATTTAAATATAGGCATTGCTAGCAAGTCAGCAGTTTTATTTCCTTGAGCCATCAGTCCTGGAAAACCTAAGTGGGCTGTAATATGTGTAATGAAGATGGGCTTATTTCGTTTTTGAAGAAGCTGCTGTAATCGTTTAAGTAAGTTCTGTATGGTTGGGTTATTAGCATTAAGGGAGGCAGTGGCTATTACATAACATAAATTTACCACATACAAAGAATCAGAAACTATATTCATGGCTTCAGATACATTTTCTAATAGGAAAATTAACGTTGCTAATTCAACTTTCTGTGCAGAATTATATTTGGCATCTATGGTCATATTAATGTTGTCTCCGGTTATTCCTCCTTTTCCATTTTGGGATCCATCTATGTAAAAAACCTTGGCATTGGGAATAGGGGAATCCCGAACAATTGAAGAAATAACAAATTGAGTTTTCTTTTAAAAGTCCCAAGTTTTTCCTGCTGGATAATGGGAGGATATTTCTCCTATGAAATCTGAGAGGGCCTTTTGTAGAGATTGATTAAGAGGCAATATTGACTCAATTTCCTTTTTTGGTATTGCCAAAACTATTATATCTGGGTCAAAACCTAGTAAAGATATAGATCTGAGTCTTGCCTTGATAATAATCTCTGAAATCAGTTGCAAGTAGGGCACAACTGAGCGAGGTTGTTTGTTATGTAAATACACCCATTCCAAAGGTCCTGACTGTTGCATCAAGGCCCCTGTGGGGGTTTCTATAGTAGGGAAGATGAACAGAAATACCTTTTCTCCTGGGATGAATCTTAAGAGAAACAATTTTTGTAATCTGCTCAAGAAGATGCCCAATTCATTTTTGGCAGCTGTTGTTAAGTTTCTCGGGCTACCTAAGGTAGGGTCACCCTCCAACGTTTTAAACAGATTAGACAACTCTGCATTCGGGATTCCTAGTGCAGGGCGGAGTCAATTTACATCACCTAAAAGTTTCTGAAAATCATTAAGCGTTCTGAGGTTTTCTTCTTTGATAGAAATTTTTTGTGAAGGTATTGCTGTCCAGTCTAAAATAGAACCCAAATATTGATGCCGTGGCATTATCTGTATTTTTCTAAAGCTATTTTTAGTCCTGATGTTTGTAAACAGTTAATAACATAAGAGTATAAGTCCTGTAAATCTGTTTCATTGTTCATTGTGAGCAAGATATTATCTGTATAATAAAATATCATGGCTTGAGGAAATTTTTCACGAGCAGAGCTCAAAACCTTATCTACAAAAACTGGCACATTTTGGGGGAATTCAGCATGCCCTGGGGGAGAATGATCCATTGGAAATGTCTGCAGGGATGGGTGTTATTGAGAGAAGGAACTTAGAATGCAAAACATTTTTTGACATCTGGGTGAACAGAAGTATGGTAGAAGCAGTCTTTCAGATCAATTATAATTAGTGGCCATTCCTTTGGAATAGCTACAGGTAATGGTAAACCAGTCTGAAATTTGTCCATAGGTATCATGGATAAATTTACAGCTCTAAGATCCATCAAAAGTCTCCATTTACTAGATTTGTTTTTTATAGTGAATATAGGTGAATTCCATTGAGAAAAAGATGGTTCAATATGTCCTAAACTTAGCTGGTCCTCCACTAATTCTGTCAGCACCTTTAATTTATCAGTTTTAAAGGGCCACTGACCTGTCCAAATTGGTTTGTCAGATTTCCATTTTATTTTTATTGGTGCTGGGGTTTATGGTAGTGGCCCCTATTAAAAATTTTGGGATTTTAAATCAAAAGAAGGTTCGGGCTCTTCTGGAGCTAATGGGATGTGGAATTCTGCTTTTCACTGTTTGTGTAGGTCATGGCCCCACAGGGATGGTGAAAATAGACCCACGTGAGGTCTGATTATTGCTTTTGGGGAGCTCAGGCCTCCTACTCCTTCTAGCAAATACGGGATTTCCTGAAGAGGCCAATTTTCTGGCCATTCTTTATCAGAAATTACGGTAACCTGAGCACCCATATCTATTATGCCGTCAAAGGATTGCCCTTCCAAGTGAAGTTTGATCATTGGGTGTTCATCTTTAAATTTAGTAACCAGAGCCACGATTGGGTTTTGAGCAGCACCCAGATCTGTGCTTCCATAACCTCCAATTCTAGTATGATTTGAAGTCCCAAATTTGGCATAAGGCACTATTACTATCTGGGCAATCGCTTCTCCTTTTTCAAAGGTACATGTAACTGGTACAGTAATAGCTACAATGATTTCTCCCATAGAATCTGAGTCAATGACACCAGTGGTTACTGATATACCCTTTCTGTTGATGAAACTTCTGCCAAGAATCAAACCCATAGTATCTGGGGGTGGCGGACCCACAGTGCCAGTTTCTAACATGTAAGGGCATGCTCCTGAGTAAATTGTAATGTCCTCTGGGCATAATATGTCTAATCTGGCACTCCCTGATGTGGAGTGAATTAATTCCCTTTTGTGATGAATTTTCTTGGGCTGGGCCTGGAAGGATTATTGTCTGTGAACTTTGCCCCTGATTTGGAAGGGCCTAGGGGAAGGCCCTGTGGGCGTTTCCCTGCATCTTGTATGTGTGCCCTTGAGGAGCTGAATTTATAAGAAGCTGGCAATTCCTTTTGATATTCTCCTGTTTTCCACAATGGTAGCAGACGCTTTGCCTCCTGGGGATTGTGTTGAAACCTCTTCTTAGATTATTGTCAATGAGGTTTCCGGATCTGCAATCTTTTGCCCAGTGGCATTTTGCATTTTGCCCATTTTGCATTTTGGGCAAAGACCTGGTTTACGGAAATTGCTTTGTCCCCGAGGGGAGTAAGGCATCATTCCCTTGGTAACTGGGAAGGTTTGTACCGAGTTTAAGTGGGGTGGGAGTTGGGGTTCCCCATAGACATTCAGACAGGCATAAAGGAAATTATTCACATCTGCCTTTTCATTTAATGTATTCAATACTAATCTACAGGCCGAATTTGCATTATGATAAGCCAAAGATTTTACTAGGAAGTTTCTCATCTCCTCATCTTTGACTTGTAACTTCAGAGCATCTTTAATCTTATCTACAAACTCTGCATATGGCTCATAAGGGCCTTGGGTAATTTTTTTAAAGTTTCCACTACCAATGCTGTTAAAATCAATTTTTTCCCACGATGACAATGCAATATCCCTAATTATATTTAAGATTTCTTTAGGTAAAGCTGCTTATGTCTGAATATTTTCAAATTGATTTTCTGCCATCAATAATTTATACGATAGAGTAACACCCGCCACTTGTTTTTTTGTACCATCTGGGCTATATAATTTGGCTTTTACACCTTCTAAATAGTACATTTCCCATTCAGTTTGCTGTTTAGATGACAGGCATATTTCAGCAATTCTTTTAAAATCATACAAAGTCCAAGATGAGTTATGACTCTAAAGTTTTATTAACTCTACACTGTATGGTGATTTTGGCCCATGCTCTTTACATGCTTTTTTAAACCAATCTAATTCTTCCATCTGATAGGGTACATAGTTAGAAACAGTTACCCCGTGTCAAGGGAATGAGGCTGGATTCGCAAAATTACTCTGAATAGAACTCTGAGGCCATGCATGTGGTTCATTGTCTGAATCTGCACTGTTGTGTGATTCAATTTTGTGAATAGAATCAGGCCTCACTTCTGGAGTTAGCACCAGAGGTTGATCATTGTCTGAGTCACTACTGTCATTTGATACATTAGAATCAGGCTTAACTTTCCAATTTGTTTTTCTTCCAGCAAAAATTCCTATATTGTTGATGGTGGGGCTGGATTTGTCAGCCCACACTTTGGTCTGAGTTTTCGTTGGAAAGATTTCCTTATTATCTATACTGGTTTAAGTCTCACCACTTCTACACTTTCTATTTCCTAAATACCAGCCAATACCTATGCACACAGTAACAACGTGAGCCAACACAGAAATTCCAAAAACTATGACGGCTGGAGACAATGCACTTTTCATTTGAAATAAAGACCACAACCATCCAACTGTAGTGATTGTCCTTAGATCAAAACCAATTAGTTTAAAACAAAATGGAATAATCCACTTGTATAATAGAGAACCAATGCATAAGCAAAAAGGTGGCAGAATCCACATGACTAACCACAGAAACCATTTAATGGTCAGCAGAGGAAATTTCCAATGAGGCATTTCACTTACAGTTATTTAGGGTCCAGGTTCAGCCTGTCTGGGTGCCATAATGTTGCAATTTAGCCCCTGAAGAGGTTGACTGATGGATGGATGGAGGATGTGGTCTTTCCCTTCTAGCTCGGAGCACATGTCTGCCACCCTATTCAGCTGGCGGTTCTGATGTGAAGTAGTGGGTAAACAGCTAGCAGACAGTCAGGCTTGTGAAGATATTAGCTTTATTCGGTGGACAAGACTGAAGCCCCAAGCTTCAGCATCAGTTCCAGCTAAAAAGCCCCTTGCCTTCCACAGACCCTTGCTTTTATCTCCCAGAATCAGGTACCACCCAAGGGTGGGAGCAGAATGCCAGGTCACACCCTAGGGTAGGGCACAATCACCAATCAGGGTAGGGTCAGTAACATAATAATCCCATTAAAATGTTTACATACACAACAAGGAGAAAGCCCTGAGTACTGTTGGATGTACCTTCAAATATTAGCATGTTTTAGGGCTGGAGCAGTGGTGCAAGTGGTAAGGCATCTGCTTTGCCTGAGCTAACGTAGGACGGACCATGGTTCAATCCCCCGGTGTCCCAGATGGTCCCCCAAGCCAGGAGCTATTTCTGAGGGCATAGCCAGAAGTAAGTAACCCCTGAGTGTCACTGGGTGTGGCCCAAAAACTAAAAAAAAAAAAAATTAGCATGTTTCAGTGTTTTAGAAGACAATTCACAGATAATCTCAACTACTACTAACAATGATAATTGCTTTGCTTTCCCTTAAATTAGCATATATTAAAACCATTTGTCCTTATGTTTTGAGAGTATCCTAAAAAGAATTGACACAAAGATCCTTCTAGGAAGAGGTAAAGGAAGTCTTTCCAAAACAATCTATTTAGTCAAGAGGTTACTACACTTTTGTTGTTGTTGCTTTTCTGTTTGTTTTGGTTTTGGATTTTGGGCCACACCTGTCGGTGCTCAGGGGTTACTCCTGCCTCTGTACTCAGAAATCAATCCTGGCAGGCTCAGGGGACAATATGAACCATTCCATATTTCATATGGAATGCCAGGATTCAAACCACCATCCATCCTGTTTCAGCTGCATGCAAGGCAAATGCCCTACTGCTGTGCTATCTCTCGGGCCCCTAGAACAGTTTCTTAACATCATTTTCAAAGCTTATTTTCATCCTAACAAACATTGAAACTGCAAAAACTTCATAGTACATCTAATATCATGGGCAGATGGTGACACAGAATGAAAGTCCCACTGGCTACAATAATGAACTAGACAACTGCCTAATTAGTAAGGGTGGAAATTGCACTCTTATATTACACATCAAAAAAATTCATATGTATTAAAAATGTAAAGACAAAAAAATAAAGAAAACCTAAAGCAATGTTACTGAGCCATAATTTCCTTCAAGGGAAATTTCTATATATATTCTACCTGTCAAGTCTTCCACACAACAAAAGCAGCACTTGGGTGTTTTTAAATATCTGTGTATGGTAGTTATTGTGTGCAAATGGGTCATTTCATAATTAACAAAATATTACTGTCTTTATGTTCCTATTTATTCATATCTGGGTCTATTGTTGCAGTTTATTTCAGATGACTCAGTTTTGAATACATAGTACCATGTTGCTTAATGTATTCCAAAAATTAAGTTATCAACATTTAATTTTCAAAACGTTCAATCTCACAACGAACATTTTTGAACTTCGTAAATATAAATCATTTAATTGAATCATTATGAGATACATAGTTACAAAGTTGTTTATGATTGAGTTTTTTAGTCATACAGTGTCCAACACCCTTCACCAGGGCACATTTCCCACTGCCAAAGCCCCCAGTTTCCTTCCCACTCTCCTTTCTTCTCTCCTCTGCCTCCCCTTCTCTCTCTCTTTTCTCTCTCTCTCTCTCTCTCTCTCTCTCTCTCTCTCTCTCTCTCTCTCTCTCTCTCTCTCTCTCTCCTCTCTCTCTTCCCTTTAGACATGGTGGTTCACAAATCCAACAAATGATTTGAAAAGTAGAAGCCCAAGAGATTTTCCATGTTTCCTCCTTCAAGTAACCTTTTCAAAAACGAAAATCATCTCCTGATTGGCACATGCTGTCATTTCTTTAGTTTCAAACGTTTATGGAACCTTCTTTTAAAGAGACCGACAGTCCTTTCAAAGGAGCTGAAAGAAATCTGTTCCATCCGCCTTCAGCCCAGAGCTGAGCAAGCTTTAGACTCTCACAACCTCCCATATTCCATTTGTTCTCACAAATTACCTCTTCCCTGCAGTTCAGGAGGAATCTCCATCCAACACACCTGCAGGAAAGGGGCCGGTTGGGGGTGACAAGAATCAGGGTGTCATGCTTTACAACCACTGGATAGCAGTCCACAACCCCATTCCTGTTCGGGAACCTGATGAGAAATTTAGAGTCACTTGGGTCTATCTTCCTGTTTTTCCTAATTTACCTCTTCTGCATCTCTACAGGTCTCTAAGCTCCATCTGTGCCTCAACTCTCCAAACCTGCAGCCCTTCTCAACCCACCTTTTCTCTCTGCTCAGTTTCCACAAAAAAATACTGTAGCAGATTTGGCTTCACTCTTCCCACAGAGCCCAGCTCCACCCAGAAGTCAGGACAGTGTTTTCCTGTTTAGATCCTAACAGATCATGAGAGTCAGATACAAGGAGACATCACCACGAGCTTCTTCTATTTGCTCCTCATTCATTTTACTTATGTGGAACTACAAAACAATCTTTCCAGCCCAGGCCATCTGGTTTGAGGTTCATTCTTCTAGCCCTGTCTCACAAGGCCTCCCTTAAATGTAGATCGTGGCTCTCCTAAATTTCCCAGTAGTTTTCCTTTCACATTTAATAGAGTCCAATTCGCCTAAAGTTAGCATGTTCTGCAGTGCCACGCACATAATGTGATTGCAATTCCCCAGCACAGAGATTGTGTGAGTCTTAAAGATAACTGAAAGAGCTTCTCATTAAATGGATTTAATGAGTAGATTCGAAGTTGGAGCAGTTCATTTACAGGGAACTCACAAATAAAGATTATGTGTGAAGGAGGCTGAAATCAACTTCCTTTGAGCTTATTATTTTTCTGAATTATGCTCACATAAATATATAAATGCAAATAGAAACCAAATATGTTGTATACTTTGTAACTGAATACATCCATATCTATCTCTATATATCATATGTAATGGAAACAGAGAAGTAAGCATTACTAAGCATTATTCCTGATATAAATAGGATATATTTTAGGACAATGGACATTGAGTTTTTTTCCTAACTCAGTCTTTGCTTTATGGAGCTGCAGAAAAATGGTCAGTGGAATATATTTAACAACAGTTGAGTAAAGAATTTGATACATATAGTTAAGAATTCAAAATTTTTCCAGCAATAAAATAAACTCAAATTTCTTCCCTATTCTGAAAAGAACAGACATAGTCTAAAACAGGTGAAATAAATTTTGTATTACTCTTTGTGCAGTCTTTAATTATTTGTATGTGGTTTTATTTATTTATTTTTGCTATAATTGAACAAAAATGCCCCAAACAGACAGAAATATATTCAGAAGAGGCAGACAGTCAGACAGATAGATAGAAAAAATAGAGACAAAGAGAAACAGAGAGACACAGGGACAAATCAAATACAGATACATAATAACCCCTCAAGTTAAAAAAATAAAAACCCTGGCTCAATCTGGGTAAATTCAATAATCTCAGTAATTTGTGGATACCTGTTATTTTAATATATTAACTAAAGAGTCTTAAAGTTGGTGTGGGAATGGTGAGGCCTTTCTCAACTCGGCTTGGCTCCTGCTGCTCCTTATGCCCAAGGGTCTGAATGCTGCAGGGTAACAGCGGAGAAACTCCCAAAGCAGTCAGATGAAGTTCCAGGAGTCAGCCAGCTTTATTTCACAGTCCCTACCGCCATGCACATCTCCTCACATTGCCTCCATACTCAGCCTTTTCCTAGCAGCTACTTCTCAACTCCCTCTGGCTCTCTCGGCCTCTGTCTCCCTTTCAGCTGCTTTTTCCAGGCTTCCTTGCTGACAGACTCCCTTTGCTAAACCTACTGCTGCTGCTGCTTTGCTGATGCTCAATTGCTGATGCTGAATCTGATGCTGAATCTCTCTGTTGAATCTCACTGTTAATTCTCGCTTCTGCCTCACTTCTCTCACTCTCCTTAATCCCTCTCTCCCCCCTTTTTTACCCGCCCATTCCAGGTATGGGCAATTCTGATCATTGGATAAATAAAACGTTGGGAGAGGGGATACCCACAGATACCTTTAAACCCATATCCTAAGTCCAGAGGGTAAAGCCATCCCACTGCAGCCAGCAGCCAATCACAGCGAACAAAGAGCTCTCCATGGTCCTGCAATCTCGCATACTTCAAGACTCACTCACCCATCTAGAACCAGGGAAGGTCATCCTTTGGGCCACTTGAAGATGCCACCCAGTGCCTTGAATAATGGTTATAATACCTCACCCAGGGACCTATATTTTTCATTTATTTTCCTAAGTTATCTTCCAGAAAGCTCATTAGTTTACTTCTTAATTCTTAATTTCACGAATAATTGGGGGAAAGTCTACTAAGAATCATGGTAGTGTGGTTATAAATGAGACTAAATGATTATTCTGATATAATGCTTGTTTTCTTTTTTTTCACACTGGATAATTTTTATTAGGGCAAGTGTGTATATAGGTTCTGCAGCTCATTTCACTTGCCAAATTGAGGAGCAAAGCGCCGTCTTCTTCCTCTACATGGGTCGCTCCCGGGGCCTGGTGACAATGTGCCACCACAATGGAGGCAGGTCTCCTTCCTTCCGAGCTGGGGGCAAAGCTTCCGTTTTGGGACCGCCCAGTGGGGTTTCCTCACGTAGTTGCTTGACTTCGCGTTCCCAGCTTTCTCTGCGCAATTTCTTCCATTGTTCTCTCTTGGCAAAATAGTCAGGGTACATGGCCTTCTCTGAGGGGTGCCAGTCATCTAAGCATCATTCGGGAACCTTGTAACACTCATATCTCTCATACGAGGTGCCCCCAGGTGAGTCAGGAAAGATGTAGGGCTGTGGGTGCTGTCGGTACCAGAACTCCTCCTCTGCCTCCTGAAGCAGCTGGGTGGCCTTCATCATGTCCTTTTCATTCTTATGTTTGTCAAACCGAGCCCTCATCAGACACGCAAAGTACCAGTACTTATCCCTGTGGATGCACCACGACTCCAGGTGGCGCAGCGCCCTCTTGTAGAGCCGCAGGACCTTCTGCTGGTGGGTCAGGTACACCGCCGGCGCCGAGAAGGCCATGGCGTCCGCTCACCTTAATGTTTGTTTTCTTAATGACAATACACTCATGATATAATTATGTTGTAAATGGCAATGGTTCCTATATTACAATAACACACAACACACCAAATAAATAGAAACATAATGTACATGCAAAACTGAGGAAAAATATAAAAGAAAGTGAAAATGGTAGAAAATGTAATCAGGTGAAGAGATTTACTTTTCTTCATTGATATTTTTAACAATACGATATTGTTTCTGATATTTTAACAATATCTAACAATACCAACACTGTTAGTATTTCTGATAATGCCATAAATTCTTTCAGAAAACAGATTCATAAAATTTTATGAAATTTAAACAAATACAATAGGAGAAAGGCTCATGTTAAGCTTCAGGACATGAAGAGAACTTGCATTTTCTTTTTTGTGGGGGGGGGAGAAGCCACATGTGGTAGTATTCAGGGCTGACTCCTGGATCTGTGCTCTGGGATCACTCCTGGTAGATCTCAGGGGAATCATATGTGGTGCCAGTGATGGAACCCAAGTTGACTGTGTGCAAACAAGTATCCTACCAGCTGTATTATCACTCTGACCCAAGAACTTGTTTTTCCTATGTATCAGGTCATATATTATAGTATTTCAAAAATCAACATTGAAGATCTTACTTTATCATTTTCTTCTGCCATGTCTTTTATCATCTGTTTTCTTAAGTAGAAAATAGAGGATCTATCAGTTCTATTTTTTGTTTTCTTTAATTTAGAGTTTATAAATACTTCCCAACAATATTCTCAACCATCAGCTGATGTGAAACAGGTCATCAAAGGCATGTTATGTATGCCAACTTCTCAGACACTTCCATCCTTTCTTCTTAAAACACACAGCGAAACCATATCAGCTAGACCCTAATGACTACAAGAATTCCATAAGTGCTTCATAAGGCAAGTTTGAAGTGTTTAGAAACTAATGAGGAAGTCAATGAGATGAATAATTTGTTTAGAATTGTAACTTCCTAATGCTCAGAAATCTATTTGCCATGAGAACAATCCAGGAACGTCACTCAGCGTCATGGCCTGTTTCACTCCTGGTACTTGACTGACATTAATTAAGCAGTTGGAGTGATGAGACTTTTATTATTTGTTTTGCTGAAAGGTGACTGATATTCTCAATCGGAGCTGATGTGGCCCTTTTCTAGAGGTGCTCTAACCCCCCAGAGAGAGGCTGGTTGAGTTACACACACACAGGGATGGGGCTGGCCATGTACATCAAGGTGCAGTGGGCTGATTCTCAAGAGACTGCCCTTGACAGGCAATGTCTACTTTCCCCCTTGATGTGGACATCTTTGGGATCTCTGGGGTTCTGGTGTCAGGCCTATCCCCTCCACACACACGAGATGGCCTCTTTTTGGTAGATCCCCTTTTAGATCCCCTCTATTTCCAGATAATCACATTCTGAGAATCTAAGATGCATCCTCAGATACAAAATAAAAGGTTGACCACAGTTTCTCCGTTAGTAACCAGGGAAAGACAGTGACTTGTCTCAGAGCAATTAATTTCCTAGTTTTCCAACTGCATTTTGCCCCTTAGCTGTGTTTGTTGTCCCATTTACTCATGTCCCTGATATTCTCTAGGTCTTTACCAAGAGCTGAAAAGAAACTTCAGATAACCAGAGGCAAGATTTCCCTGATCACTGTGAAAGAGGACCTGAGAACTTCTTCCTCTTCTTTTCCTTTTTCCCCTTCCTCCTTTCTGTCACAGTGCCAGAGTCCTGAGTACCAACTACCTCATAATGCTAGGCCCACAGTCTGCCTCCCAGCCAAAGCCTTAACCCTGGAGAATTTATCTTAACTTCATCTTAATTCTGCTGAAGAAATCTTTTGATCAGTTCTCCTCCTTGTAGTCCCATTATTATTGCCACTTTCTAAGTTATAAGTGCTACCTACTTTCTTATATGGAGCTGTTATAGGGAATTTAATTAGCTATTATTTGTTTTTTTTCCCCCTGGCTAATTTGGAAAGCAGATCTTTTTAAATCTCTTGCGTCAAGATGCTTTAAGCTCCTGCTTTATAGTTCCCACATCATTGGCTTCTTTAATTTTCTTAGACCTTGCTTGTTTGTTTACAATTTGTTTCTCCCCAAACAAAGCTGGCTTCCTGCCTCTTCAATGCCCTCTTTCCATGCCAATGACTTACCTAGGCAGAACTAGTTCTAGCTAGACCTTTTTTTTTTTTATCTTTCCTCCCCCTCCGGGGGGTGGTGGTCTTGGTGCTTAACAAAAACTGCAGTTTTGCTGTGCAGCTCTCTTGTTCCACAAGATTGAAAGCTACCAGATCACACGTGTGTCACCCTCTTTTTTTGTTTTGTTTCCTTTTATTTTGCAGCCACACCCAATGGTGCTCAGGGGTCGCTCCTGACTCTAAGTTCAGGAACCACTTCTAGCAGACTGGGGAGGTGGGCAAATGGGATGCCGGGGATCCAATGCGGGTTGGTCCTGGGTTGGCTGTGTGCTAGGCAAAAGCCCTACCACTGTACTATAGCTCTGAGCCATTTCACCCTCTTGAGCTTGGCCTGGTTTATTTCCTATGGCAACCCCTGCACCAGACCTGTTTTCCCTGGGGCTGGATTATAATGTGTGGAGCTCCACACTTGGTCACTATTTACTTGGTAAACATCCTTGTCTGTTGGGTGCTGGAGAGGAAATTCTAGTGAAAACAAATGTTTGCGTTCAACATACCATCTTAAGCCAGATGTTACACATACAATTTACTTATGCAAGTGTGAGCACTCTGTTTCTATTTAATATGATGCATAGAGTTTAGATGTCATATAAATATGTATCCGCAATACCCTAGTTGTATTTTCTGGTCAGTACAAATTGGAAACGTTCCCTCACAGTTCTCTCAGGTTTGCACTCAGTTTCAATTCTGTAGTTGTTTTTCCAGATTAATTTCTATAATGTTTAAAAGTCAACCCTAATTGGGGCTGGAGGGTGGAGAAAAGGACTCTGGTCACCAATAAAAGAGTTGGTTCCTATCTGAAGAGTGATTTGCAAGAAATTTTACTTTGTTTCTTCTCCTTTTTATATGATTGGTTAACAAAGAGATTGTCAGAGTAAAAGCTTTAAAGCAAGGTTAAATCGATGATTTCCAATTCAAACAATATTCAATAAAAAGTGTGTGGAATATATTAATGAGGCAAATGCACATAGTGTAACATTTTTAACTATTTTGGTACTATCAAAAATTTTTATTCTTGAGAGGATCAAAAACTTCAAAGATCATTTCATGCTTCACTGAAGGAACAGTGGGCCTCTGTGACCCATGATTATATTATGCTCTGTTCAGGATGCATATAAGCAATTTGGTGATCTAATTCTCCAATTCTCATAGATTGATCCCAAAGTGTTTCCTGAAATTACTTCCATAGATAAATATTTGAAGACGATTCCAACTCAGAAATAACATACAGCAGAATAACAAATATATAAGTCACATACAGCATAGATTATGCCATTGACTTTTAGAAGATGACTTGTTTGATCTTAGCCAAAAGCTGTCTTCAGTACAAATTGCATAATTCAATCTTGAAATGTTATATGCATAGCCTGAAAATTACCAAGTGTGAAAGCATAAGAATTATGTGTTTCAACAGAATAAATCAAACTATTTCTAAACTGCCATGACAATTACTTAGTAAAAAGTTGATGCCTTTTGGACAGGAAAATAAAATGATTTCAATTATTGCTAAGCAATTCAATGATATCTTGCCCGATAACATTTCTGAGAGACAATAAAAGCTTTGTGGTTGTATATTTATTTCCATGTAATGTTTGAGCTCATGTATGCCTTTTCCTATCTATCCAGAAAGAACGACAAACAGGAAAATAAAGACAGAAAGAGAAGATAGGAATGAAAGTCCTGAAAGAAAGCCAGGAAAAGAGGAGGGAGGAAGTAAAGAAAACTTTTAGCAATACAGATATTCTCCTAAGTTACTATTCTCCTAAGTTATTGGCAAAGGGACAATTTCAAAGCAGACTTGTGGAGACTATGCTTGGGGAAACATGGAGGTCCCAATGTGATGCAATACAAGAACTCATGACAATCAACTTCAAAGAACCATATTGGATATTGAATGCCTATTTAAAGATGAAAGTGCTACTTTTTTTCTCCTAAAGCTCTGTAAATATGTTTTTCTCATCCCAATGGAAGAATCATACATTTGAAATTCTACTTGAAAACAGTGAAGATTCACATATTTTCTAATACCATCATTAAGGCCAAGAGAATTTTATGTATCTGCTCCTTACTTTCATTTTCCTTCTATTTGCCCAAAATGTGGCTCCATAATTTTAAAATAAGAATTTCCACATGAAGATGAGAATGTTTCTAACATACTGAAACAATTTTGTTCACTTTCCTTTTCCATCTAGACTGATTCAAGGAAATGGGTATTAGAATTTAGAATCACGCTCAAATCTGATGACTGTTTGTTGAACGTAGTCCAAGGTCTGTCTGAGGACAAGAACCACATTGGGTTGACAGAGACTTCTGAAGGGAATCCAGGAAAATGTTCAGAAACACATAAATGGAACATTATAAAGCCTAGCCACCCCCCGGAGTGTTCAGTATATTCTACATTATGCACAGAATAACTGTATAACGTTTTCACAACAGCATTCCTGTGGTTGGCTGGATGGCAGAAAATTGAGGGGAAAAGAAGTTTGGCCTATGTTGAAACGGACATTTCTAATAACAAGAGCAATTTTCTGTACAAGACATTTCTATTTCCACAGCTTTATGCCGTTTGAAGAGTTCTTCAAACATTTTATAAAACCAGAATGGCATATCTAATTCTCCCTTGATAAATAATATCTGTATTTTGGTGTAAGCATAAATCATTGGTGGAGTCAAAGTCTTTGACTTGAAAATGGGTATGAGGAATGAAGTATTTATGAGCTGGATATTCTACAATCTTATTCATTTGTTGTATCCTCTAGTTTCTTCCCTGAAAACACACACATAAAACCATCGGGAAGAGAAGGGCTGTGGGGGAGCATGATTCTGGTGGGAGGAATTCAGGCTTTCCTTTCAAGCCAACAATGGATCATCTCTCCTCTAGGGTGTAGGAACTTGACAAAATGTTCAAGTTCATCATCACTCAGCATTGAGAGAGAGTCATCACTGATTCTAGTGAGGCCTTTATATAAATAGATCTCACTGACATCAATTTCATACAAACTTGAGTCAATGAATGGCTTCTCTTCCTTTGGAAGATGATTCTATCCTGAGTAGGTGAACAGAGGGAAGAATGAAAGACATTTCTTCAAGAAAAAAGATAATTCAGTTATATTGAATCTCAAAAAAACTAGAAGTGCATACTCATGACTATTAGGAATGGATATAAAATATATGACTGTTTTTGTTAATATTTCTATTTTATTTTACTTGGCTTGGGGGGATCATGCCTGAATATTCTATAGGCTTACTCTTGGCTCTGTGTTCAGGGGTCGCCCCCGGTAGAGCTATAGGGCAATAAGAGTGCTGGGGATTGAACCTGCATGGGTTGTCTGCCATGCCTTCCCCTTACCCATTGTACTTTTATCTCTGGCCCCTTATGACTTTATTTGTAAAGATTGTGTGACTCTTGCAAAATTCCAGAGATCATATCAGTCCTGATTTTTACTGCCCAGGATCACTTGGAAATTTTTTAAAAATTGTTTCTTTTCCCCACTTTGATTCTTTCTATTTCATTCTTGAAAAGTGGTTGGTATGATACAATAAGCAAAGGAGACTGTTTCAAAAGGAAATTAAAAATCAGAGGAACTGTAATCACTATTTTATACATGTATATCATATATCTTTAATATAAAGTGTCTATAAAGTGTATAGGCCATAAAAAGGCAATAGGTAATAATTTCCATAGAAGAAAGAGACATCAAAAAGGGAGAAATGAACCAAGTATAGAAATGTCCCCCAGAGCTGACAATCTGGCTGCCGTTCTTAAAAACACAGGTGAGCTAATGTTCTGGCCTTTGGTTTTGTAAGTGTTGCTGGAACTGCAGAGATCAGTCATGGGCTGGAGGGATTCTGGCTCCTGCCTTTTGTTCCACAACTTGGGGAAGACAGAAGGGAAGACAGCTTTGGGGGCTGGAACCCAGCTTTGCCTTTGCATCATGGGCCTCCAGGCCAGAAGAGGGAGAGTGGGAAGAACTTGGAGTTCTAGAGAGAGATGAAAAACACTATCATTAACGCCACAGCCTAGATTTAGCAGGTGCCTCACTGGTGGCCGTGGGTGGCTGGGTAGTTGGGTGTGTGGCCCCTCCACCCTGCCCACTGTCCTTAGCTTCCTTCCTCTTTGCTCTGCCTCTTGGTGCTATTATTCTGAAATTGTCTTTTTTTTTCTCTCTTTTTTCCTTTCTCACCCAACGTCTCTCCCTGAGAGGCACTCACAGAGGAAGACATCCAAGTGGCAATTTTCGTAAAAATAGCTGGATTGAGCCCAGGAGCAAAGGCTTTTTTAACAGTTAGCCTGGGACACACAGTCATTACTGTAGCCTCTTCCACCCACAGTGGGAGCCCAAAGGTGTCAGCTGGCAAGGAGCTGACATCTTCCAGCATTATGGAACTTTCCTCAGGCGTTCTGGCCCCTTGCTGGGATGCTGCGGGAGACACTTGCCCATTGTGTGGCCTCCATGGCTTCCCATCATTCCAGCAGGTGACAGACTTCTTCCTGCCCAAGGCAGCCTCCACTTACTTGACAGAGACATCACTGGAATTTGTTTCTTTCTCTCTTTCAAAGGAAACACTTGAAATTCCATTAAAGTTGTCCAAAATCGAATGTCCTCCCACACACGGTTCATTGTGACTCCACCTGGGACAGCTTAGAATGGTTCCTGGCAAAAGTGCCAAGGGGGCTGACTTCCCCCTCAAAGCACTCAGTAAGATAAATCTCATGAAAAGACTTAAATGATGCTGAATTCTGCCACATGTATCACCAGAAGTGTGTAGAATTAGCTCTTTTCTGCATGCTTAGAAATGTAGGATTTATTGTCATACCCAGAAACCCCTGATATTGGTCTCTCTCTTTTAACATTTTTTTTTTCATGAGAAGAGCCACTTCAGAAAATAGTTTTAAAAAACCAGTAGCTCAAAGAACCCAGCCCTCACTGTTGAGAGGTCACCTGCAACCTTTTTCAAGGTCCTACTACTACTACTACTGATTCTACTGCCTTTAAGAAACTACTGGAGAAACTTTCCTAAAACAGAAATTGTAAGTTAAAAATTAACTCAAGGCAGCCAATTTTATCAGTTGCTGTAGGCTGGGAGAATCTACTTAATTCTCCAGTTTTAGACTGATATGCTTTTGTGGAAAAAAAAAACATATACTCTGATAGCACAAATTGTGAAAACACATAAAAACTGAGAAAATATTGAATTCCAAAAGTACCCCCCAATTATAAAACAACTCTCCAGGAAAATCATGATTTTGTCAATGTGATTTCTTCTCAATTTTACTCTCACTCATCTTTTCTAAATAAGTGTGAATGTCTGGTCATATGCAAACATGTAAATAATATTGAATTGGTAGCAGAAAAACTAGAACAGATATTCCTTCTTTCCCTTAGTATTGGACAAGCAAACATATCCATGGATTTTTATAGATTTAAAAAATTTAATTACATGATGCATTAACTATAATTTTACAAAAATTTCAAACCATTTCCACTCCAGGTGAATCGCATGTTACATTTACCTACGTTTCCAATTTGCAAAGGTGGAATAATACATATCCTTAAAAAAATAGGCCACAGCACCCAAGGTAAATTCCAAAGTCACACTTGCATTATATTTTTAGTGACCATTTATTTCTAAAGAGCCTTTAAATTGAGAATTAACTAAGACAGATGATTGTTTTCTTATGAGGAAATAAAAATGACACGTTTGAAACTCTGGTGGCCAATGTGATAATAGGAGGGAGTCTTATCTACTGCATGAAATAAATTGATTGGAAAAAGAACTGGCTGTGAATCTGCAGAATTTAGAACTAGTGAGATCTGTGGAACCAAGAAGAGAAAGAGTGTTGAGTTAGATTTCCTTCTGCTCACACAGAGGAAGCTGGTATTGACAATGCCATTGCCCTGATCTGTGACAAGCAGAGTGTTAAATCCTGGAAGTTTGGGGCTGGAGGGGTGACGCAGCAGTAGGGGGTTTGCCTTGCACGTGGCTAACCTAAGATGGACTTCACGCACCATTCAATTCCTGGCGTCCCATATGGTCCCCCAAGCCAGGAGCAATTTCTGAGCGCATAGCCAGGAGTAACCCCTGAGAATTACCAGGTGTGGCCCAAAAACAAACAAAAAAATCCTGGAAGTTCATCCCTTCTTACATTATCTGTTCCTTAAGAGGCTTTTTGAATGAGTAACTGACTAAGAGAGCCTAATTAAGCATTAGTTTGAACTTGTGCAAATTCAAATTAAATAGAAAGTCTATTTAATTCTCTAGTTTTAGACGGGTATGTTTTGTGGCAAAACATATACACTGATTGCACAAATTGTGAAAACACATAAAAATTGAGGAAAATATTGAATACCCCAAAGTACACACAATTATAAATCAACTCCCCAAGAAAACCATGATTTTTGCTTATGTGATTTCTTCTGAATTTCACTCTCACTTTCTAGAGGAGCTAAGCAAATACTCACTGTGCTTGGGGAAGCTTGTAGGAAGTGAGCAAATGCTAACTGTGTTAGGTAAGCTTGTGGAGGAATTCCTAGAAGGAAATATTTAAAGAGAATGGTTTCATGGGAAAGAGATACCACAGTATCAATAAACTAGTATGAAAGGATAAAAATTAAATGGAAAATTAGTTGTTGATTCTATGTAGACCTCATACCAGATGTCAGACACTGTAAGAGAGGTCAGTCCCAGAGCTGAGAGCTACACGGAAGCCTTTAGCTTCTGAATTGATATAGTTGGGAGCCTGGAGCTCCTGGTAAGTGTTGGGTCTAAAGATACACTAGGGGGTAATTATCAACACGAAATTTTACTTAAAATCATGGCAGTACATCTACATATGCCAAAATACAAAGTTATATACCAGATACTCATTCAATATTAAAAACCAATGTTTTAGGGCATCAGAGTGATAGTATAGTGGGTAGAAAATTTGCCTTGCATGTGGCCAACTGGGGTTCAATCCCTACCATCCCATACTACTGCTGCCCAGAGTGATTCCTGAGTACAGAATCAGTAATACCCCCTGAATGCCACGGGTGTGTCCCAAAAACCAAAACAAAAAATGTGTTTAAAAATATAACAAATAGGGGCCAGAGAGATAGCACAGCAGCGTTTGCCTTGCAAGCAGCTGATCCAAGACCTAAGGTGGTTGGTTCGAATCCTGGTGTCCCATATGGTCCCCCGTGCCTGCCAGGAGCTATTTCTGAGCAGATAGCCAGGAAGAACCCCTGAGCACTGCCGGGTGTGGCCCAAAATAAAAAAATATATGTAAAAATAAAAATTAAAAATTCAGCTTTAGCATGAATCCAGAATTCATGTGGATGTGGACTGTACATTTGATTCTAACCAATACCATCTAGTAGAAAGATCTGACTCTCTTGCTGATACCAGACCTTGTCCAACACCTAGAGATTCTAAAAATCTGGGTATTATGAGAGATGGGTGTTGAATATTAGATTTATTAAGTGGTTAGCCCCACTAAAAAACATTGACAAGAGATGGTTCTTACTATAGCACTGGGGGAAGAAGCTTGACCAAGAGATAGAGTTTTGGAGAAAATAGGACAGGGAACATTGAAAAAAGAAATATAAGCATGAAAAGCATGAAAAGCAGACTTACTTCTCTCAGCATTATACTCTCCAAATCTATCCATGTATAAGCCAATTTCATGACTTCATTTTTCCTAAAAGCTGCACAGTATTCCATTGTATAGATGCGCCACAGTTTCTTTATCCACTCACCATTTCTTGAAGCACTTGGATCGTCTCCAGATTCTGGTTTTTGTGAATAGTGCTACACTGAACATAGGAATGCAGAGGGCTTTTCTGCATTGTTTTTGGGCTCCTGGGGTTATTCCCAGGAATGGTATTGCTGGATCATATGTAAGCTCAATTTTTAGCTTTCTGAGGAATATCAAATACAAGTGGCCAAAAGACACATGAAAAAATGCTCCACATCACTAATCATCAGGGAGATGCAAATCAAAACAACTATGAGTACCACCTCACACCCCAGAGAATGGCACACATCACAAAGAATGAGAACAAACAGTGTTGGTGGGGATGTGGGGAGAAAGGAACTCTTATCCACTGCTGGTGGGAATGCCGTCTAGTTCAACCTTTATGAAAAGCGATATGGAGATCCCTCCAAAAACTGGAAATCGAGCTCCCATATGATCCAGCTATACGACTACTAGGAATATACCCTAGGAACACAAAAATACAATACAAAAAACCCTTCCTTACACCTATATTCATTGCAGCACTATTTACCATAGCAAGACTCTGGAAACAACCAAGATGCCCTTCAACAGATGAATGGCTAAAGAAATTGTGGTACATATACACAATGGAATATTATACAGCTGTCAGGAGAGATGAAGTCATGAAATTTTCCTATACATGGATGTACATGGAATCTATTATGCTGAGTGAAATAAGTCAGAGAGAGAGACAGAGAGAAACACAGAATGGTCTCACTCATCTATGGGTTTTAAGAAAAATGAAAGACATTCTTGCAATAATAATTTTCAGGAACATAAGAGAAAAGGAAGCTTTTCTCAGGAAGCTCACCACAAAATATGATGAGCTTAGTTAGAGAAATAACTACATTTTGAAGTGTCCTAATAATTAGAATGTATGAGGGAAATGGAAAGCCTGTCTAGAGTACAGGTGGGGGTCAGGTAGGGAGGAGGGAGATTTGGAACATTGGTGATGAGAATGTTGCACTGGTGATAGGTGGTGTTCTTTACATGACTGAAACCCAAACACAATCATGTATGTAATCAAGGTGTTTTAATAAAATATAAAAAAATTTTTGAGGAATATTGTTTTCACAAAAAGACAAGATTAGTCTACATTTCCACCAGCAGTGAATGAGACTCCCTTTCTCTCCACATCCATGCCAGCACCGGCTGGCTGTTCTTGTTCTTCGTGATGTGTGCCTGTATCTGTGGTGTGACATAATATCTTATTGTTGTTTTGATTTGCATCTTCCCAATACTTAATGATCTGGAGAATTTTTGCATATCCACACTATAGTTATATATGTATATTAATACCAAAGTAGTTTGAATCTTCCCAGTGCATATTAACACACGAAGATTATAAAAAAGAAAACAAAATAAAAGAGTAAGATGTCAGGGCTGGAGTAGTGGCGCAAGCGGCAAGGTGTCTGTGTTGCCCGCACTAGCCTAGGACAGACTGCAGTTTGATCTCCCAGCATCCCAGTTGGTCCCCAAGCCAGGAGCAATTTCTGAGCAAATGTCAGAAGTAACAACTCCTGAGTATTCACTAGTTGTGGTCCAAAAACCAAAAACCAAAAAAGTAAAGAGTAAGATGTACATGACAGGGTCTCCAGTTTAAGACAGATCATTGGTAGTCCCAAGTGTTCTTAATTTATTCTTGGCTTCTCTCTCTCACAAACCATTTTTTGGCTAAATCTCCCATTCTGGAACCTTATCTAACCAATAAACTATCACCATTTCCCCAAAAAAAGCCTATGAAGAAAGACTCCTCTTAGTTCCTGGACCCATGCATCATGAAAATGAAGTTTCAGGCTCCAGATCTCCAGGGCTTCCCCAGGCCACGTGCCTGAGCAAGCTGGTGAGTTGGGCCCCTTGGTGGAGCTCGAAGATACCCTAGGCTTTCCCCCATTATCCATTCAGCTCCTTAGGGAGGGTCTAGGTGGGGCCCTGAACTTCTGGCCTCCCAGCTCCTTGAAGTCACTTGTAATCTCTGTCCAGTCTATATTTTCAAGAAATATTAATAGTACTCACTATCATTGAATTATGTTTTTATATATGCAGAATGTCCATTTTGTACTCTGCCCTTTTGCATACCCCTTCATAAGATCATATTTCTCTTTAACTTCCTTAACTCCTATCATCATTACTCCTCATTTACCCTTTCTAACTTAAGTACTGTAGTGTCCTAAGTCACAGATCAAAGTGGTGCCCTGGAGTTAACACCCACCGAACTATTTTAAAAGGCATAAAAAGGACACTTATGTCTCTTCAACATTTTATGGGTGTTTTCTTTGACGGCTATAACTTTTGCTGAATATTTTCTTATACAGTGATGATCCCCCCCCATGTTTTTTTATCTTCTCTTTGTGAACTGCTCAATATAAAATTTGGTGTGAAAGAATCCCTCAGTTTAATGCTTATGTTTGAACCAAGTCATGGGTATTGTTGAAAATGTTCTTATGCCCCCATATATCTGATAGCACCATGTGGCTTTATTTCTTGTTTGCTTAGGCACACTAAAATGGGAAAATACTATACATACCAATAAGTTCTTATCTAATAGAGATGGGAACACACAAATCTTGTAGTGCAATGAGACATTACACCCTGAACATTGACATAAAGACCTGGTACAGGCCTCAGAAGAATGGGCATTCTCCATTCACCCCTGATCTAGAGAAGACATCTACAAAACATCCAAGGTTGTATATAACATCACCTGAAGGCATTCCTCTACCAGAGAAGACCCTACAGCTGCTCTGACATCCATCTACTCAAAAAAGACTTCCCTTAACACTAAGAAGACCTAACAAAAACAATGACCTGCTTACTGGACAGGGCTTGCTGTATTGCCCCTTAATTGTGAGGTTTGTCTATAACATCACCTGGAAGCAATCCTCTACCACGGAAGACTCTACCACTGCTCAGACATCATCCTGCTGAAAAGAGACTTCCCTTAACAATGAGAAGACTTAACAACGACCTGCTTACAGGACAGGGCTTCCTGCATTGCCCTTTCATGGTGAGGTGAAACGAGAAGACACTCCACATCATGACTTCAATTTAGGATATGCAGATTCCAGAATCTTTAATACAGAAACATGATACCAACAACAGAGACTGTGTGAAAAGTGTGTTGGCACTACGAACAATGTCTTGGATCAGACGATAACTTGCCTGAAGCCTAGAGTTGGTCTTATGCCAGGAAACTTCAGGGGTAGGATCTCTTTGTATTTAGGCCAAGTTTATTCCTTTCCATGCCTCTCATATTTTGGTGGGCCTATGCAAACAACAATTGCCACTCTAACACCGTTTTTACTGTGCTCCTTTGACTCTAATCCTTAAAATTCACCCACTTAAAATTTGAGGTTAAATGCACCCAATTAAAAAATGAGGTTAACTTAAGCTAATATGCATGTACATGGAAATGTAAAAAATACTCTGCCTCTGATATTTAAGGAGTTACATAAGTTTTATGGCTTTAGATTGCCTTGTGTGCTGTTAAGAAATATTATAATGTGCTACAATCTGGGGACTTGAGGGACAAAGTAATTGTACATGGATTCTGTTTTATTTATCTTAACGTTCTTTGGCTGAAAGTTCAAAGTTAAGATATCAGCAAGGGGACTTCTTCTGAGAATTATGTTATGGCTGATTGTCCTTCCACTGTAACTTTACCTTGTCCTCTTTCTTTGCATCTTTTGTTCTCATAATTCAAAATTAAAAAATTAAAAAAAAAAGAAAATGAAGTTTCAGTCTCAGCCTGCTTTCCCAATGGATTCTCCCATCTTGGCCTGAGACATGGGCATTTGCTGGAAGAGAGTTGCCTTCTAGGTAAGGCAGTAAAGATGAATTCATCCTGCATATTCCTAGTAAGGTAAGCAATAGTCACACAAAGTCTGACTGGGGAGTGTGACCATGGGGATACGAACGTATGTCCTAAAGAGATGAAAGAGAACTGGAACAGGTGGAACAACATAACATGGCCTTTGAAGTTGGTTGGGTCCAGGAGTTAAGGTTCTTGCCTTGTGGGCAGACCTTTTGGAACAAATGTCCCCTAAGCATCACTGGTAGTGACACTCCCCCAATTTCTCAGCACAGAACTGGGGAGTAACCACCAAGCCCTTTATAGGTATTATGGGGAAAGTTACCTACCCCTCAAAAAATGAATTTTTGAAAATATATTCATTTATTTATTTATCACAGAGTATGCTTCAAAGCACCATACTTCTCTGATCACACAATACATGTTAATTGATGAAAGAAGTATAATTATTCATGACCCTTCAATACAAATATAATTTTAAGTGATGTTGAATTCATTTGCATCACCATATATTTCCTTGCCTCCATTGATTATTTAGAAATACAAATTATATGTAAAGAAAGTTGGCGAAGAGACAGAGAAGTGGGGGAAAGACCTAGGACAGCAGCCAGATCAGAATCTTGGAAAATGGGGTCCCATGTCATTCAATGAAGGGCTGTCCTAGCCTCAATCTGTGTAGGGTTCACTTTCTCCTCACATCTTTCCAGAATGCAGCTCAACTGCATCCAAACTGAAGACTGAATCTGATTCTCTATGAGTCAGAACAAGACACAAATTGTGTTACTGTGTGAATCCTCACATCCAGTACCACCAGAATAACTGAAGCCTATGGTGGTGTCTATTAAGCTTGAAGCAAAATCTTTTATCAGTGCAGCTTATTGTTATGAGAGAGCCAGGTTTTCTGAGTCAGAAACTGTCTAAATTGAAGACAGTTTTATGTTTTAGAGAATTCTTAAATTCAAGTGGGCACAAAGTAGAAAAAATAAAGGTGGCTTCCAAAAAAGACATCTGAAACTACCTTCTCTCCTCAGAAAAGGAGTTACCGAATCCATGAGATTTGAGGAAAAATTAGACATGGGGAAAAATATTTTTCCATCCAAATCACTTATCTTCAAGGTAACTACATGGGTATTTAAAATTTTAAGACAGAAACTCCTTAAGGTTTCCTGTAATTTTTGGATGGATAGTGAAATCGGATAGTACAATAACTCAATCTACATTTTTGTAGATTTTGTGGGTGTTTCCTCTACTCCCAACTTGTCAAAAATCATAGAGTAAGTAAGATCATAGAGATAGTAAGATCAACATCTGCCAGGAAAATAAAACAGTTCAGAGACACACATCTCAGAGTAAAATAAAGCTTTCAGGTTGATTACATTCTGCTCTTATTGCCCTACTGAGGAGCTTAGTGACCAAGAATGAAGAAAACAGACAATCAGCAGAAGGGTTGTGAAGAGGTCTGAAGTCCCTTTTCTCTTTTCTAGCCTCACCTGGTTGAGATGCTTGAGTCATCAGATGCTTGAGTTTGATCTGGGGCCTATCTGTTTGGAATGAAATAGACCTTAGTAAGATGGTCAACTCCAGAGATAGGTCAACCACCAAAAGGCAACGTGTCTTTTCCAATGCAGAAGTGGGCAAGAATACAGCAATAGGAAGAACTGTTGCATTAGCAGAGCTAAACATATGTTGAAATTTTGAACTGAGTCTTTAATGGAAATTAGGAGAGGATTTTCAGAATCTGAGGCCAGTCCAGGGACCAGAGTAGTCTTTTATTCCTGAAACAAACTGGATGAAGAAGCTCAACTTTAAGTCTTACAGCTGATCATGGTGGCTTTTATAAGTCAGACAAGCACTCAGAGAAACACAAGCTTCCCATGAAAGTTAACAATGCTAAAATTTAAGTATGGGTGTCATAACACCTATTGTGTTTTCTGCTTAAATATATAAAAAATATGTTTAAAGGAGTTCAGCACTTGGAAATTAAGTCTCAGTATTTAAAAATTCTGATAACCCTTGAATCAAAAAGAGATCAAATATGAAACTTTTAAATAATTATAATTATGAAAGGAATAAATGATGGATCAGAGTTCATGAAAACCCTATGGAAAAATAGTAATCATCTCTTTTTTTAAAACTATTTTAAAATTAAAACTCCATAGTTACAAGGTTTTCCATAAAACAGTTGTTGTTTTTTCACAGATAAAGTTATTCATGATTGAGTTACAGTCATACAATGTACAACAACCTTCATCAATGAATGTTTCCATCATTTATGTCCAGTTTTCCTCTCACCCTCCCTGGTGCCCTTTCCCCTTCCTGTCTTTGGGGCATAGATTTCTTACCACTAATGTCTCCAATTTCCCTCCACCCACCCTTTCCTGTAATTATCTCTTATTATTAAAAAAATCAGGAAAACTATAATAATTTTTAAATTAAAATAAACAAAAAAAGAAATTTATTCAGAAGAGGACAGAGCTAAATAAAAAATTGGGTAGTGCCTAGAAACTGACTCTTTAACCACTTGAATAAAATAGTTTAATTGTACCAATTTCTTAAAGATCAGGGTGAGGAAAACAGAGAGATGGCAAATAGGTAAGTTGTAAATACTTTTGAAAGGATGCTAAACACTAATAAACCCAGAACAGAATATTTTCTGTAAATATATTTAAAAATGAAAGGAAATAGGGGATTTTCCAACAAAATACTCATAGTCCAAAAGTGAAAGAACATGAACATGCACATTTCCATGGAAAAAATAATTTGGGAAAGCAATCCAAGAGCTAAATTTCAGATTTCCCAATAGAAGAGACCTGGATCGATGTGTTTACCACTGAGCTTTATTTAACTGTTAGGTTAACAGATAACTGAGTCTTGGAAAAGGAGAAATTTCCAAGGGTCTTGGCAGCAGCTGGTTCCCTGGAAGTGAGCATTTAAAGATACCATGTATGTCACATCATTCTCCATAATTCTAAACGCATAAAGCTAAAGAAAACAAAAGTTTAGCATAATCAGATGTTAGAGTAAAACACGAGGAACAATTTTCTCTCCTGATATACTTCCTTACTAGCAGATTATTTCCAGAGAACTCCCCTTTGGCCCTCAGAACTCATGCTGCAGGCATGCCAGCCGCCGAAAGCACCTCACCTCCCAAACGTTGTTCCACACTGAGCAGAAACGTGTCTTCCTACTATTTTCCTCCATGAGCACTTGTTCATAGAGGTCTGGAACATATGCTTTCTCCATCTTTTCTCTTGCCATCTTTCATGGCATTGAATCTAACCCAAAATGAGGGCAACTCTCCTCATGAGGAAGGAAGGATGCTCCAGCCCTACCTTTGCTATTTTGTCCAACACTTTGTGTAGAGACAGATGTTGGTCCCGGGCTCTGCATTTGAGTACCAGCTCCCCTAACACATGACAGATGGATCCATGGTAGGCAAGTCACATCAGCGCCTCGTGTTCACTGAACACTGCCAAAGGAAGTTGTGTTGAGAACCTCACTCCAGAGGATAAGCCCAGACTTCCTGTGAGGTGTGGCATTAGGCAGTTGGATCATCTGTTCTCTCTGCTGCAGTCAGTTTGAGGTGACTTCAGGAGGTTCCTGTTTGGAATCCTGTGATGAGCTGAAAAGGATGAGGTGAGGAGAAAGAGGAGGAGGAGGAGGAGAAGGGCGACAGGGATGCATGCTCTTTGGTGCTGGCAGTGTTTTACTAAAAGATGAGAAATTCTGCCTCCAAGGAATGAGTCATTCAACTTGGATTAGCCTGGAGCATTCGAAATCTCATCTTCAGTTTATTGTACTGAGCTGAGACATGCCAGGTTATAAACCATGTTCTGATGGGAGGAAGGATCTGGTCTCATTTCCACTCCAGTAAGGAAGCAGAGCAAGGGACAGCCAAGCACCCATCAGGACCAAATGCAAATGAAGCATCCCATGCCAGTTCTCTGCCAATGCTCGTGGAAAGCCTTAACTTGTGGTCTTACTCCCAAGACTCACCGGATAATCTTGGACCTGTGGTCTTCTTCCCATTACTTCAGAGCAAGGGTTTTGTTCATATTCAAGGGCTCATTTTATTATGGAAAGATAGATTTTTAGGGTTCTAAAAATCATACCCTATTATACATGCCCTAGAGAAAATGCTCCTGTATGTCATGAACAGAATTTTAAATGAGTGACTGCACATAAGGTCTCACTGTTGACCATGAGCCTCTGTATCTATCCTAACCAGTTATTCTTACTTTGTTAATTAAGTTATATTTTTTGCAGGGGTTAGGGTTACACCTAGCAATTCTCAGGACTTGAGTCCTTAGTACTTCTGCTATACTCAAAGGGTCATTCCTGGAGTACGCGAGGGACCATATGTAGTCCAGCGATGGAACCAGGGCTGTCCACATGCAAGATAAGACCTTGAAATCCTCTATTATATTTTTCAGCTCCAATCATTTTGACATCTATGTTTTCCTATGTGTCTTTTCATCAAATTCCACAGAGACCTAATGCCCTGAAGAATTTGTCTTTCTCTAACATATTTCACTCAGCCTAATGTCTTCCAAGTTCATCCCTAGTGAAAGTACTGCCTTCTTTATGGTCTGAGTAATATTCTATTTTCCACATTTTCTACATTCTCTAGTCATCCATCAGCAGACACTTAGGTTGTTCATATATCTCGAAGGTTGTAAATAAGGTTGCAGTGAGCCTGGGAAGACTCATGTCTCTCAGAGATTTTGTTTCCTTCGGATATATACTGGGCATTAGATAGCTGAATCATATAGTGCTTCTATTTTTAATTTCTTGAAGAACCTATCATTTTTCCTATCAACATCAGTTTATATATCTATCAATAAAATCCCATCCTTACCAAAACTAGAAACCCTTGTGTTTTGTTTTTATTTATTTTTCATAATAGATGTCTTTAGCGGTCTGAAGTGGTATTTCATCCTCATGACTAGATATTTTTATTTGCATGTCTTTTCATTCATCCTTTGTTTATTTTTATATATTCTTTGGAACACTGTGCACTGGGATCTTCTGTCCTCTTTTTAAGATTCAGTGATTTAATTTTCTATTTTGTTGCAGACTCTTCATATGTTGAGGAATGAAAACTTTCCTGGGAGATAGTTGGCATACAATGGCCCTAGTTCCTAGGCTGCCTTTCCATTGAGTTGAATGTTTCCTTTGCCCTGCAGAAAGTTGCCCTTTAGTTTGATGTGATTTTACCTGCTCACTTTCATTGTCTTAACTTTTGGCACCAAATCCAAGAATGATGGATAAGACCATTGCCAAGAACTTACTGATCCCTCCCCATATTTTCTTCTAGGAGTCTTATAATTTGGAGACTTATATTAAAAACTTTAATCTATTTTAAGATTATTTTTGTGTGTAGGCTAAAATTATGGCTATATTTTCCTCTTTTGCATATCACTCAACTTTCCCAAAACCATTCATTAACATCTTCATCTTTCCCATATCATATAATCCTGTCTTTTTTCTTTTAAATTAATAAATTATATACACAAAACCTATTTTAGACTGTATTTGTTCAATTGGCTCTCTGTTTTTATGCCAATACCATAGTGTTTTAATTACTCTACTTTCTAATATAGTTTAAAATAGGGATTGTGATGCTTTCAGCTTTGTTCTTGTTCAAGATTATATTGACTGTGAGGGCCTCTTGTAGTTCTGAACACATTTTAGGACTTTTCTTTATATCTGAAAAATGTCATTGGAATTTTATGTCCTACAACCACACTGAATTCACTTATCAGTTCTCCAGATTTTTGGGGTGGAATCTTAGGGTTTTCTATATATAATATGTTATTTTCAAAAAAGAAATAACTTAAAAATATTCCTCCCGTTGGATGACTTTGAAATTTTTTCTCGTCTAATTCCTCTCATATTTTCAACTCTCTGTGTTGAATAAAAGTGATAAATGTTCAGCGCTAGCCTAGGACGGACCGCGGTTCGATCCCCCGGCGCCCCATATGGTCCCCCAAGAAGCCAGCAGCAACTTCTGAGCGCATAGCCAGGAGTAACCCCTGAGCGTCACAGGGTGTGCCCCCCCCCCAAAAAAAGTGATAAATGTTCAATCTTGCTTTCTACTCTACCTTAGAGAAAAGGTTTCAATCTCTCACCAACGTGTATATATTGAGATGATACTACGATCTATGTTTTTAATTATATTAATGTATATCATATATGCTGGTTCCATATTATAAGCTGTCTTTACCCAGGAAGCAATCCCCTTGATAATGATATAAGAACCTTTAAATATATTATTAAATTTGTTTTTTCTGGGGCCGGGAAGGTGGCGCTAGAGGTAAGGTGTCTGCCTTACAAGCGCTAGCCAAGGAACGGACCACGGTTCGATCCCCCGGCGTCCCATATGGTCTCCCCAAGCCAGGGGCGATTTCTGAGCACATAGCCAGGAGTAACCCCTGAGCGTCAAACGGGTGTGGCCCAAAAACCAAAAAAAAAAAAAAATTTGTTTTTTCTAATTCTTGGGGGTAGAATCTTGCCTCTCTGTTCATCTGGGACATGGCCTGTAATTTTCTTTTCTTGCCATGTTCCTGTCTTCCTCTGGTGTCACAGTAATGCTGAGCTTGTAGCATGAGTTTTACAGGTTTTCTTCTTTGATTCCTTTTAGGATTAAATAGATAGTTTCACCTATGTGTTTTTTAGAAGTATGCTGTTTATCTCCCAAGTTTTTAAAGGACATTTTAACTATTGTTCTGTTATTAATTTTAAGGTTATTACCATTCTAGTTGAGAACAAGCCTGATAAAATTTGTGTTCTTTCAGACTTTTAAAGGAATCAAGTTTATGTATGTTGAGGAAGGTCTCATTTAAGCTTGAAAATATGTTTATTCTTCTCTTTTATTGTTCACCTAAGTATCTATAAATGGCCATTATGTTCAATTGACGTTGCTATTGGCTTCACTATTTTCTTACTTATTTCTGCATGTTGAATTTCTCAATGGAAGTGTTTACTCAATGAGTGTTTAGACTCGTTTCTTTGATGTTCTATTACATGGTCTATGTACAGTAAAGAGTGCTGCATCCTCTTTGAGAAATGATACCTTGACTGTTCCATAATATCTCTATATTTTTTGATAATATTTTAGATCTGATCTATCTAAAGTTAATAGAACCATTATAGTTCTTTTTGTTAGTGCTATTATTACTAATAGTAGTATATCTCATTAGAATTACTATTTACACAGTTACCTCTCCCCATTTCTTTACTTTGAATCTATTTGTACCTTAACTTATAAAGTGGATTTTTATAGTCAGGAAACTAATTGGTTCTTATTTTTGACCCATTCTGATAACCTATTATTTTTGCCTAATTTTTAAAAATTTAGAGTCTCACCTAGCAGTGCTCTGGGCTTATCCCTGGCTATGTGGTCAGGAAAAACTCTGGGGGTTGTACAGGAGACTATAGAGTGCTGGAGCTTGAACCTGGGTCAGCTACATGTGAGGCAAGAGCCCTACTTGCTGTGCTATCTCTCCAGTACATTATTTTTTAAAATTTACCTGCATTTGCATGTAACATTCAAGTGATTGTTCACATGTTATTCTGAAATCCACCATATTTGTTAACTTTTCAATTTGCTAAACTTATTCTTTGATGCCAGTTTTCCCTGTTTCTAATTTAAAACTAGCATTTTATATGGTTCCAGTTTTTTTCCTTTTGTGGAAAAATCAGTTATATATATTTTTTAAAGAAATTGTTTTTACAGTATGAAAACTTCTGAAAAAAATTAAACATTAAATTTCTCTATGACCCAGTGATTCCACTCCCTGGCATCTCCCCCAAGAACACAAAAATGTTAATGCGGAAAGATACATGCATGTAACCCAAGTTTCCAAGAACAGATGAGTACATCAAGAAAATGACGCCTGGTTGCTCAGTAGAATTCTACTCGCTATAGGGAAAGGTGAAATCTTGCCATTTTCTAGGGACTTGGCTGGAGCTGAAGAGAGCATGTTGAGTGGAATTTAGGGAAAAGGACAAACACTAGATGATCTCACCCATCTGCGGCACATAAACGAAGCAGAGCAGCTGATGATATTGTTAACAACAACTTCTTGGATTTAGAACACAGAGCTGAGGTAACCAATCGAGGAGAGGAGAGCTGGACAAGACTAATTAGAGGAGACACTAGGACCATGGGGGAGGCTGTGGGCTGCTCTGGTACAGGCCGAGGGGCAGAAATCTTATGCACCATAATCACAAACACTGTTGCAACCTTCTTACCTCAACTACAGTTGAAAACCAAAACAGTCCTTTTATTTGTAATCCTGGAGCTTATTATCATTATTTACAATTCTTCCTAGTCTACTCAAATGACAGGACACCATTTCAAAGTAGTGTGAGTACCCACAAAATAACCCTAATTCTTTCCCATTCTTGCTTCAGCTTTGTCACTCATAGCAGTTATCAAAGAGCACATAGCTGTGCAAATTATATATACAATATGTATATCTACAAGATCAACAATAATAAAAGCATTATTGTTTTTCTTTCTTTTTTTTTGGCGGGATTTTAAGAGAATTCTATCTGGGGTCATTTTTTCTCCTCTGTTGGAAAATCCTTTCCAACCCTGCTTTAAAGAGGATGTTATTGGTTGTGACCCTGGAGTTTGCTTTACTCATCTACCTCAGTTCATCCATCTCAGTCTGCCCAAGGGAGGCTGTCTACCTCAGTTTATCAACCTCAGTCCATCTCCCTCATTCTACCCACCTCAGTCCATACACTTCAGTTTGCCTATGATAGTCCATTTACCTAAGTTTATCCTCTTCAGTTCATCCACCAAATCTATCTAGCTCAGTCAACCCATGGCAGCCATTCATTCATCCTTGGTTTGTCTACATCATCCTACCCACAAAAGTCCACCAACCTCAGTCCATCCATCAAACTCTGTCCACTTTAGTTTAACAACCTCAGTTTATCTACCTCTGTTCATTCACCTCAGATTATTCACTTGAGTCCATCCACCTCAGTTCATTCACCCTAGTTTATCCCTCTAAGTCCATTCCCCTCAGTCCATCCACCTCAGTCCATCCACTTTAGTTCATCTACCTCAGTCCTTCCACCTCAGTTCATCTACCTCAGTCCATCTACCTCAGCTTAGCCACCTCAGTCCATTCATCCTCAATATCCATCCACCTAATTCAACCTCAGTTGAACCTCAGTCAACCCACGACAGTCCATTCACCTCAATCATTCACCTTAACCCATCTACCTTAGAACACCCATGGCAGTCAATCCATCTTGGTTCACCCACCTCAGTCTATTCACCCTTGGTCCACCCACTTCCCATCTGTCCACATCAGTCTGTCCATCTCAGGCTATCAACCATAATTCATCTAACCACAGCGTCTCAGGAAAGGAGTGACCGTTAGTGGTGTAAAAATAGTTATTTGAACATCCAGTCAAGTTTCGTTTCCCTTACATTTATGTGCTGAAAGTCTTTCTGACTTATAAGGAGTAGGAGATGGGGTTTGAGTCATATCAATTTTTATGAAAGGAAGGTTCTCAGATATTTGAAGCAAGTTAAGAATTTTGTCTGAAATTTTGGAACTGGACATGGAGTAAGGACTCAGGACAGAAAGGAAAAAAGTAAGAAGCATTTGAACTATTTCCTTGGCGCTATTTCCTGGCCAATGATTTGCACTATTTTTCATCGAGATATTTGCTTAAATACCAAGATAACTGATAACTATGTGAGGAGTTTATCGGTAAATTCCAATTTCTACCCAAGAAATAGCAACTTGTTGCTAAATTTTTTGACTCAATTATAAATAAACACTAGGGACTGGAGCAATAGTACAGTGGGAAGGGCACCTGCCTTGAATGTAGCTGACCCAGGTTTGATCCCTGGCATCCCATATGCTCCCCTGAGCCTGCTAGGAGCCACCCCTCAGCATAGAGTCAGGAATATGCCATGAATACTGCTGGTTGTGCCTCACAAAAAAGAAAGAACACCAGTTCTAAAATGGCTGAAGACTTTTTATTTTATCAAGAGATGGTACCTAGATGAAAGAACAACGTATTATTTTAACATAAAAGAAATCATGTATAATCATGCTGAAAACCAGCCCTTCTATCATGCACTTACCTGGCTCACATTCAAACAGCAGTTAAGTCACAGACATTCTCCTTCCCTCCTCCCTTATTTTGTCCTCCATCTCCTCTCCTCTCCCATTCTTCCTTTCCTTTCCCTTCCCTACTCCCTCTTCCTCTGTATTTCCTTCCTCCGCTGGAGTTTTTCTTTTTTCTTTTGAAAAAAAAGAAGGAAGGAAGGAAGGAAAGAAGGAAGAAAGAGGGAGAAAGGAAGGATGGAAGAAATGAAGGAAGGAAGGTAGGAAGGAAGGAAGGAAGGAAGGAAGGAAGGAAGGAAGGAAGGAAGGAAGGAAGGAAGGAAGGAAGGAAGGAAGGAAGGAAGGAAGGAAGGAAGGAAGGAAGGTAGAAGAAAGGAAGGAGAAAGTAAGAGGACAAAGAAAAAAGGAAGAATGGGGAATGGGAAGGGAACAGGCTAGGAAGGGATTTCAATTGTCCTCCGCTGGGTTTTTAATACACAGATTGTTGTAAAAGATTTGAAAATAGAACAATATCTCCAGGGACCCAGAGAGATTCTAAGGGAAAGTAGGGAGCTTACCTCACAGGCAGCCAACTGGGGTTTGATCCTGGGCACCATATATGGTCCCCTGAACACCAAAAGGGGTGAGCTCTGAGTACAGAGCCAAGAGTAAACCCCACACATCTGGTAGGGCTCAAGAATAAACCACCCAAAACCCTGTGCCACTTATCCATATTAGACTGAGAAATTCATGATGGTAGAGCTATTCGTGGGAGATTCTGGAAGCCAGGCAGAGTGCAGAGTAAATGAGTTGAGAGGTAACTCAGTTTTGATTGATTCCTAATGGAATCTTGTAACATTTTGGTTTTGGTTTCAACCCAGGGTACTCAAAGCTGGTCTTTTCTTTCCACTGTACCTGGATTGAGTCAGATTGCTCAGAGAGAGTGGAAAAATCCTTTGAAGGATACGGGGACTGAAGTTATTCATTTGTGGAAGGTTCGAATGCTTCTAACTCAGATGGCCCTCAACACAGGACACTCACAACTGAATGCTGTTTAAGATCCCAAGTTCAATCATCAATGGCTCTAAAATAAATGCTTTTCCAGTGAATTTGCCAATTTGTTGGTTTTTTTAATGCCAACTAAAATCATTTTGCAAGATGTCTTTGTTCCAAACAAATTGTACTTCACAAGTCTGCATTTCTTCCCCAAGTACCATTATGCCAACACGATCTGTCCTTGTGAATTTTTATCACCGATCGGCATTGGGGGCTGGTACAGAGCGGATCAAGAGAAATCAGCATTCCTGAGAAGTATTTGCAAGAGTACCTCACATAGCCTATTACATGCCATGTTGCCAACAGCATTAGCATCATGGAAAGCAAAGGAAAATGGTATGAGTTTTGAAGCAAAATTGTATTACTCTCAATGAGCCACATTTCCACACATTTTGAGTTGGAATGAAATTTAATTCTGAAAAATCAAAGAGGCATGAACTCGCCTGCTTGCGTATATTAATTTCAGGAATGAGTCAGCGATCATAAGCCTCACAGATCTCCCAACACACACACACACACACACACACACACACACACACACACACACACCTGCTCTTGATCAGATGCTTTATTTCTTTAAAACCAAATCCCAAAGAATTAGTAAGGCATATTTTTATCATAAATAAAAACATTTCTCTTTGTAATCTCCCTTCCTCTCCCACATGCCCTTGATGCTTCCTAGTTAAACGATCACAGGAATTGCACTTGAGAGAGAGAGAGAGAGAGAGAGAGAGAGAGAGAGAGAGAGAGAGAGAGAGAGAGAGGGAGAGGGAGAGAGAAGAGAGGTCAGTGAGTGGCTAAGTTTCTTTTGCTTTATTTCCAACACGACATCTTTCCCACTCAGAAACGTTTTCTCAGAATGTCATGTTCTCACCATCAAAAGCAAGTTGAGAGAGCTGGGTAATGATATGGGGGAGGAGGACCCGGTTTGAAGGGTTTGAAGGACTAATAAATTATTTTATGGAAGGAAACCAAGGGTGGCTACTGATCAATATATTTGTTTATGGTCAACTGAAGGCTTCCACCCTGTGTGCAGAAGGAACAAGGCTGGGCTTTGTCTGAGATCCCTTTGCTTATCGGCCTACATTGTCAGAGCACACGCTTCCTTCCCAAAGAAATTGAACCTGTGTAAAACCAACGGAACAGACTTGGTTTCCCTTTCATGCAACGGAGCCCCAGGCCAGTAAAGCCCCAGGCCAGTGAAGACCCAGGATGGCAAGAGCAATGGTGTGCAACTCTGAGGGTTTGGGAGAAATGGAGGTCAATGGTTGTCAAGGGGGAGAAAACAGGAACTTAGGGGGTCAGGGAGGGGCCAGAGAACCTTCAGAGAACCAACTACTGCCTCCGGAGTTTGCACCCAAGCAGAAAAGGGGCTGCCTCTTGGATCTGAAATAGAGCCTCCTGGGACCATGCAAACTGTCAGATCACTCCACCTCAGGAATGTCTGCCTTGGTGCTGGGGTTCCATTTCCATTGTTGTCTAGTTCTCTCAGACATGCAGCTTCCAACACAGCCCCTGTCATCTCACAGTTCTGGGGGCTTGCAAGTCTGAGGGGCCCCTCTGGCCCAGTTCTTCCAGAGGGCAGGAGTCTGTGCTTCCCCCAAGACCTGGCTCTGACCGGGAAGCTCTGGACAAGAGTACGCTTCTGGGCTCCTGTGGAAGGTTAACATGGTCCAGTCCTAGGGGTGCCAGGCTAAAACCCTTTCCCTGCCTCTAAAGCTCCTGACTCCAATACCCTTTTCTTTCTCTTTTTTTTTTCTCCCTTTTTCTCTCCCCTTTCTCTCTCCAGTGAAGGCCCAGCCCATGACTTGGAGATCTTCCTTGACCACAGAGGTGTTGCTTTATAGACTCATGATCTACGGGCAGAGAGATAGTACAATGGGTTGGGTGCTTGCTCTGAATGCAACTGACCAGGTTTGAATCCAGACACCTCGTAGGATACTCTGAGTCCCACCTAGGGACTCCAGCCCTGATTCTAGGCCAACAGGGCCCATGTCTTGTTGCTCTGGCCTTGCCCCGTGGGATTTCCTGGGGCTACACCCGGTGTGTGAATGGATCAACTCCTCCTCTCCCACAAACCACCCCCCTGCTTTACACAGGGGGCCCAGAGATTGGAGGGGACCATGGGAAGTATGAGAAAATTTGTGGCTGATTTCTGTGGTGCAGACCCAGACCCAGGTCAGCCTGGGCCTGAGTCAGCCTAAACCCAGGTCTTCCTCACACCCTCAGAGCTGGGAAATGGCCTTGACTTGCCACTTGCCTCTTCCAAAGAGGAGGGAGGTACAACAGGGAGACCCCTCATGCCAAATGTCTCAGTCTGTTGTCTCCAGAAGCCAAAAGGACAGTGTGGCCCACGTGACGGGGCAGCCTGTGGTGGGATCTGCTCAGACCTGGCAAGCCCAGGCCACTGTCCACATGAAGGATGATGTGACCGCATCGTCAGTTGTTCTCTGACCTGTCATCCTTGAATCCAGAAACAACTATTGGGAAGTGGGCATGGGGGGTGGTGGTGGGGAGGAAATTCCTGATCTTCTCTGTGGTATAGAATGTTCCACTCTCCACAGCTGAGCTGAACCTTATCCCAGAGCAGAGGAAAGAACCATCAAAAGTCATTTTGTCTGAACTTTTTGATCTACAACCACACTCTAAATCACTTGCACATTTAGATTCAAAGCAGCAGAAATGTAGACAGAGAGGAGAGAGAGAGAGAGAGAGAGAGAGAGAGAGAGAGAGAAGAGAGAAATGATGATGATGACATAGATGACAACAATGATGGCAATGTTTCGAGAAGAGTGAGAGGCCCCTTCATGCTAAGCTGTCCATTGATAGACTTTTAACATGCCCAGAAAGCCCCAGAGTTAGCTTCTAAACACACTCTGAGGGAAGTGGCATCCATTTCAAGCTCAAGTAAAAACCTCCCCCCCACACTTGAACAAGTTCCTTTTTGCTCTGACTCAGGGGCTGAGGGTTAGTCCCGCTTCCATTTCCTGAGTGGTATTTGCCTCAGAAGAATTATTTCAACTGCCTGATAGGCTTTAACACAAATTGCTGCTTAAACTATTTTGAATGTTATAATTTATAAATTATGACGCCTGGCAAAATAAAACATAGACAAATGAAATAGCACCACTTGTTCAATTTCTCTTCAGAGTTAAAAAACTGTTATAAAACCATCCTTTAAAAATGGATTTTGGGGGGATCTGGAGTGGTAGTACAGCAGGTAGGACAATTTGTGTTATATGCAGCAGATCCAGGTTTGATCTTGGGTATCCCATATGGTCCTCCACTCACCACCACCCCAAGCCCTGAGCATTGCTCTACAAAAAATGTTTTTCTTAGTTTGTCTCAAATGCAGAAGAGTAAATGAAAGAGTGACATTCACCCCAAAGCCCAGGCATATAGACTACAAAGGTAAAGACACATGGCAGAAGACCCAATGACACGGAGCCAGTGAGAAAGTGACAGGGCATGACATAAAGTAGATATGAAGGCCTAGTTCCACCGCTCCTTGAGAGACAGTCAAACCAGAGAAAGAGCTTTGTGGGCCTGAGCCTGCAGAAGGGGAGACAATGGACATGTCCCCAAAATAGCCATCTTGGTGGCACACTCGAGAGATGAGTTTCTGACAGAGAAAGTGAACAGGGAGGCTTTCAGGAATGGTGGCTTCCAGCCTTTAGGGTGGGGAGAAGATAATTCATCAGCTCACTCAGGTCACTCAAGGCTGAACCCCTGAAACCCTCTTTCTAGGTGGTTGCAAAAAATAATTTTCTCAGGAATTTCTTTGTTCTCTTACCCTTAGAACAGATCTGGGGACCTTTTCAACTTTGGCATCCACCCCTGACCAAACAAATTTGCTGGGTTCTAACACTGAATTCAACCCTGATTTCTTGAGAATGACCCCAGAAAACATACAACTGAAAAGAAAACATGTCATAATTCAGTAGGAGATAAGCTTCAACTGGAGAGAGAATTGACCCCAGAAGGTATCTCTGTGTAAATCTCTAGAATCCTGCATTGATGGGGAGAAGGAAGAAACAGAGATAGATTAAGTTACAATTAGCTGGACCTGTCTACCCACTCCTCAAGCCCAAACACACACACACACACACACACACACACACACACACACACACACACACACACACACACACACACACACACACCAGGGCTTTGTTCAGAAGCCAAGATCACTGTCCCAGCATCATTCCTCAGATCCTCAGGAAAGCTGAGTTTAAGGGGATAGATTTAAGATCTTTGTGACTGTCATTTGAAAATGACAATTATTCACAAGTATCACTCACTAGTTAGCTGGCACTTCACCAACAAATCTTTAGGATAAGTCAGTGTTTATAAGCATAGGATACATCTTGCCTGGTTACCCATGTCCAGAAAGGCCTTCTTGGGTACTTAAGGTAGCTCTGTCTTTGAGATCATGACTCAAACAATGAATTCAATACCATCATGGAATTTGGGCACTAAGATTCTTAGAAGTTTTCATCAGTATGTATGATGTATGAGTAGTATGCCAAGCAAGAGCCCTACCCACTGTGCTATCTCTTCAGCCCTTCTTTGCAAACTTTGCCTGAGTATTTCATCACTGGAAATAGTTCCCAACTTCAGTTCTACTAAATCATGTTACCAATATAATGTTTCCATGGATCCTAGATGGCACTTCTGCATTAGTGTTAAATATGTAGGTAGATTTTATATATATTGAATTAAATTCAGAGAGTTACATTGCACATCTAATCTGAAGTTAAAGCACAGAAATGTAGCAGGGCTCACTAGCTTCTAATTCCAGGCCCGATTTGATGGGGGAAATGTGCTTCCAAGCTTACCCTAGATCCGTGACTTCTTACTCACCAGAAAATTACAAAAAGTGATTCATGGCTAGATTCAGTAAATGGAATCCAGGAGGAAACACGCTCCTTCCCATGCGACTGTGATGACAGATGATTCATGTTCTTAACATCTCCTTGGGCATAATTGGTCTTGTTAATAAAAATGAAATAAACGCCTTGCTGCAAACTCCAAAGCATGGTGCTGACTTTTCCCTCGTTGGCCATGTGATGCAAACCAGGACCAGCTTGTGGCTCACGTGAGATGTCCATTGATTTCTGGAAGCAAATACAAGACCCCCGGCCCCCAACTGTAAAGGAGAGGTGACAAACAGGAGAGATGCTGGACAGATGATGTGCTTTCTTTGCAGAGATCTTACAATTCTGATGGCTCCCATTTTGGTTTGCAAAATCAACCGTCATGAAGGATGCTAAGAGGGATTATTTCTCAGCACTAGTCAACCTGTTTGAATTCCCCTTGATGATTTCCATCCTCATTATTTTCACTTCCACATAATAGGCATTTTTGGAAAAATTTGACACTTCACATTTATAAATATATTTTCTTATTTTGAAAAATAGGAAAGATCTGGCTTCTTTGGCAGGCTAGAGAATCTTCAGGCAAACACCAGTATTTTAAAATGTACTCTCAGGCAACCTAAAAGCTTTATTTTTGGCAAATCGAGTCAACATGCGCTCTCTTTTTCTCTTTTGGTCGCCTCCTCCAAGAGGCAATTACAGTCAGAACTAAATAACTCTAAGCTTCCTGCAAGAGGCTGGATTCAAAAAGGCTTCCATGGGCCGGGAAGCAAAGTCACTTGGAAAAGAACCAGCAAAACAAAACCTCAGGTTGGTGCTTCTGTGGCAGTTCTGAATTCTGAGAAAAGGTGGGAGAATGGGTAATTTTATTACCAGATAACTAGTACCTTTGAGAAGAAAAACATTAGAATGACTTCTCCTTTTATCGATTTTTAAGAAATTCTCCGTCACCCATTTAAAATTTTGTGAGACATGGAAAGAAATTTTAGAAAGCCATCTGCAGTTTTTTCCAAGAAACCTGAGGGCCTGGTTATGATGCAGTGACACCATCTTGTCCTACTGAGTGTCCAGGTGCATGAAATGGAGGTGAGTGTCTACCCAGTAAATTTTTCAGGATGGAAATGATTATGAGAGGAATAATAATATTAATATAGTACATTTGTGAAAACAAAGTAAAGGACCTCGAAGTGAATTCATCAACTATAATCAAGATGTGTAGTGGGGACTAGACTACAGCAGGGAAAACATTTGCCTTGCACACAGCTGACCTGTGTTCAATTCCTGGCATCCCACATGGTCCTCCGAGCACTTCCAGGAGTAATTCCTGAGTACAGAGCCAGGAGCAACCCCTGAGCACTGCTGGGTGTGGTTCAAACAACAACAACCAAAAGATATGTAGTGGTAAAATGAGTAAGTTGAACCCTAATTTTCTGTAAACGTAATTGTCATAGTCAAATTAAAAATAAAATGTACTGAAGGACATTTTTTCCAACAAATGTAAGATGAATTGGTTATGTTCTCACTATAGCCATTTTGTAAGGCATCTCATGAGGTCTCTCTGAGTCAAGGCACATCACAGAACACAGAAGCAACTTGAGTCCCTCCAGTAGTCAAATGATTGATAGATTGCTTCAGTAAGACATTTGTAAAGATGGGCTTTAATATAACCAAATACTATTTTGCATTGATCCATGCCACAGACAATAAAAATGGAGAGCACTGAACTAGATACTGATCTTCAAGTTCTAACATTAATCTCTCTCAATGAAATGATTTCACTGTCCAAGTGAGTAAAAGTGTCTCTTCCCATTGCTTGTCTAGTCATTCTTGCACCCCATTAAGTCACTGCTCCGGAAAGTAACTTAATGTTACCAAATAGAAAGTGCTATAAAGTGATGCATTCTTATCTAGTTTCAACACTGAAAATATTCCACAAAGGGCATATGGGAACCAGAAACAAAGTTAGCATGGCTTCTCCACTGTAACATAACTCACCTAAATATGTAGATAGATACTTTTATCAGAGGATTGTATGTCGTGTATAAGGCAATATTTCTTTTTTACTAAATACAATATATAGGGTTTGGAGAGAGTGCAACAAGGCACTTGCTTTTCTTATTGCTGACCCACATTCAATCCCCAGAACCCTTCATATGGTCTTCCCAGCCCACAAGTGGTCCTCTCTGAGCAGAGTCAGGAATATGTTATGAGCAATGCTGGGTATGGCCCAAAAGACAAAAATTAGCAACAACGAAAAACAAACAACATTGATATGACTTGAAAACAACTGTCTCACTGCTGGGTATTAAGGAACAACGTTGAACTTCCAATTAACTGGTGTTTATTTTTTAATGGCTCTTGACAGTCTACAGAACTCATGAATTTACTTTGAAAAAATACCATTCAGCAATCAGGTGACTCACCTGGGAGGGATTCAAAGCCTCACTCTCAGCTGCCTATCCCTAAGATTGCTCAGGAAAGAGAAAGGGACAAGTGCTTACTCATGTGCAACTTTTGTGTGGTGAGGAGATGAAAAAGAAGAAAGAAGAAGAGGAGGAGGAGAAAGAGAAAGAGAAAAATAGGAGGAGGAAGAAAAGGAGGAGGAATCAAAAAAGGAGGAGGAGAAGGAGGAGGGGGAAGAGAAGGAGAGAGAGGAGGAGAAGGAGGAATAGAAGGAGGAGGAGAAGAAAAGGGGGAAGGAGGAGGAGAAAGAAAAAAGAAATAGGGGTCAGTGAGGTGGCGCTAAAGGTAAGATGTCTGCCTTGCAAGCGCTAGCCAAGGAAGGATAGTGGTTCGATCCCCCGGTGTCCCATATGGTCCCCCCAAGCCAGGGGCAATTTCTGAGTGCTTGCTTAGCCAGGAGTAACCCTGAGCGTCAAATGGGTGTGGCCAAAAAGAAAAAAGAAAAAAGAAAGAAAAGAAAAAGGAAAGGAAAGGAAGGAAGGAAGGAAGGAAGGAAGGAAGGAAGGAAGGAAGGAAGGAAGGAAGGAAGGAAGGAAGGAAGGAAGGAAGGAAGGAAGGAAGGAAGGAAGGAAGGAAGGAACAGAGAAAGAAAGAAAGAAAGAAAGAAAGAAAGAAAGAAAGAAAGAAAGAAAGAAAGAAAGAAAGAAAGAAAGAAAGAAAGAAAGAAAGAAAGAAAGAAAGAAAGAAAGAAAGAAAGAAAGAAAGAAAGAAAGAAAGAAAGAAAGAAAGAAAGAAAGAAAGAAACAAAGAAACAAAGAAACAAAGAAACAAAGAAACAAAGAAAGAGACAGGAAGGAAATAGAAGAAAAATGTCTACTCCACAGGCATGCAGGGGAAGGGCAGGAGGAAAACCGAAGCCATTAGTGCTGGGAAATGTGCACTGGTGAAGAACGGAAACTCAATCATGAAAACATTGTAATTGTGAAAAAAAAAAAAACCTGCATTATAAATAGCTATGTAACCAAAGTATTTAAATAAATTCAAAACAAACAAAATATAAATAACAATTGGTCTTAGAATAATTCTCTCTGTGTTAAATGATATACGAATATCAATAAAATCTAAGATATCTGAAAGAAGAAAGTGAAAGACCTCATACAAGAAAAAAAAAAAAAACCATGAGACCTGGAGAAATAATCCAGTAGCGAGAACACTTGCCTGCATGCTCCTTGCTAATCAAGGTTCAATTCCCAACTCTCAGTATGGTCCTCCATGCCCACTAGCTCTGGTCCCAGAGCACAGACCCAAGAGTAATCCCTAAGCACTTGTGGTGTGGCCAATAAGAAAAATAACCTTAAATATGAATTCATACAAACAGAAGTGAAGATGCTAAAGTAGTCTCAGTAGCAGAATGTACAAGTTGAAAATAAGATCAGCCACCTCAAAAGCAAGTTCCACAGCACCACCACTAAAAGAGGCAATTGGAAAAAGAATAAGAAGGGAAAGAAAGAAAAATTAAGAAATGTATCTGAGGAGCCAGAGCAGTGGTGCAAGTGGTAGGGCGTTTGCCTACATATGATAACCTAGGATGGACCGTGGTTTGATCCCTCAGAGTCCATATGGTCCTCCAAGCCAGAGGTGATTTCTGAGAGCATAGCAGACCAAAAAGATATATATATATATAAAGGAAATATATATTAATATATATTAAAAGGAAAAACTTCAAAAAGATAGGAATTCCTTCCCTTCTCTCTCCCCCCCCAGGGGCTCCATCGCCCCCACTCCCCACTTCTCCCCTCCCCCTCTCCCTCAGGAAAGAAACAATAACAACAACAAAAAAGATAGGAATTCTGGGAGTGGAAAGGAAAGGGAAGGAAAGGGAATTATTGGCTTATTGAAGAATAAATAACTATGAACCCCCCAATCAGAAGAGGGAGCCTGATGCATTGATTTGACAGTCTCAATCAAAATAAACAAAAACAAACAAACAAATAAAAACAAATAAAAAGTCACCAAAGCACAAATGGGAGAGAAAGATTTCTTAAGATGAGGACTCACGTTAAAGAAAACAAGAGAAGATCCACATCAACTTCTTCAAATGAACTCTACAAAGGAGGTAATGAAATAGTAAATACCAAGTAATTGTAAATACTAATACATATACAAGTACAAATAGTAAATACAAAATGGAAAGATCCTAAAACCAAGAATCTTCTACAGTGCCATGTCATCACTCAGTTCCAAAGATCTAATATAAAAAAAATTAACTCAGACAATTGAGGGCATTTATCAGATCTAAACCAATTCTGTAGTAGATACTGAATTACCAGTAAATATAAAAGACAAGGTCAAATGACGAAAGCAAGCAAAATCATCTAGAAAACTGAAACCAATTCTTTGATAGCAACAGCTCCCATAAATGCTAATGGACTTAACTTTCCCATTAAGAAGCAGAGCGTGACTGGGTGGATTGGGACACGAAATCCAACTTTGCTTCTAAGACATGTCAGAAAGGTCAATAGTCTTGAACTCTTACAGGGGTGCAGTGAAAGGTTGGAAAAGAATCACACAGGCTAATGGGAGGCTAAAAAAATTAGACACTGCTATTCTTGTATCACAACAAATTTATGTTCAGTCTTAAAGAAATCATAAAAGATAGCATGGATTTAAGTGCTGGTTAAGGGATCAATAGATAAAAAAAAAAGAGACTACTTTTAACAATGTATATGCACTAAATAAAGGGGTAGCAACACTTGTAAAGCAGTAGGTCCAAGGAGCTATATCAATGTGAAGAGTATAGAATAGTAGTATGTAACACCCCCTCTTGTCATGTGATAGATTGTCCAGATGAACCCAATCAGGAAACAAGAGCCCTAAGTGAGGAATTGTAAGAATTGGGATTAATAAACACATATTGAACCCCTCCATCGCTCCCAAGCTAAAAACACTTTCTTTTTTACTACACACGGATCATTCTCATGTGTATTAAATAGACCACTTGCTGGGTGAACAATTTGAGCATACAAAAGCCACAAAAATAGATATCATATCGAGTATCTTTAAAAATATAGATATCATATCAAAAGTATCTTTCGAACCACAGTGCCAAGAATGTGGGAAAGAACTATAAAAGGAAAGCCAGGAAAAGCTCTAAAGTTTGGAAGTAGAACAATGTACCATTAAACAACTATTGGATAAAAGAAGAAATTTAAAATAAAATAAGAATATTTCTTGCAATAAATAAGAATGAATATAAAAACAAACTAGCAGAACCCATGAAACAGAAAAAAAAAAAAAGAAACAGCACTTAGGAGGAAACTCATAGCAATACAGACCTATATTAAGGAACAAAAAAATAATAATAAAAATATCCTAACTTCATAGGTAGATAAGCTAGAAAATAATAAATAAATACTTAAGAAATTAAATGATAAAAATTAGAGCAGAAAACAATAGTGTAGAAACCAAGAAAATGATACAAGGGTCAATGGAACTAGAACTTGGTGTTTTGAAAGGATAAACAAGAATGACAAGCTCTTAGCTAAACTCACGAAGAAAATAAGATAAAAAAAAAAAACACAAATGAATGATATCAAAAATGAAAGGGGGAAATAGCTCTTGATATTTCTGAAATGCGAATGATCATTAGGGTTACTAGGAACCACTCCATGCCTCTGAGCTGGAGAGCTTGAGGAAATGGATGAGTTTTTAGAATTCTACAAGCTCCCAAGAGGAAATAGAACACTCGGAAGACCAATCCAGAGCAAGAAAATTGAAACAGTCATTTCAGATCTTACCACAAATAAATAAATAAATAAATAAATAAATAAATAAATAAATAAATAAATAAATAAATAAATAAAGCAAGCAAGCTCAGGTCCAGTTGGGCTCAGAAATACATGACCTACTCTATTCTAAAGCTCTTCTAAAATATCAAAGAAACTGGCACTCTTTATAACTTCTCCTATAAAGTTAAAATTATCTTAGTACCAAAATTAAACAAGTATTACTAAAAAAGAAAATTATAGATCAATATCCCTCATAACATCAATGTAGATTCTCAACAAAATTTTATCAAATTGAGTCCAACAAGACTTCAAAAGGATTATGCACCATGATCAAGTGGAATCAGAGGATTCAAGTGTATGTAGTTCAATATACGCAAATTATTTAGTATAATTCACCTCTCATCAAAATGAAAAACAAAAATCCTAAGATCATATCGATAGGTGTAGATAAAAACCCTTGAAGAAATGTACCTTCATGATTTTTTAAAAAATTCAAAAATATAGGAATAGAGAGAATGAACCTCAAGATATTATTGACTGTATACAGGGTCCTCAAACTTTTTAAATAGGGGGCCAGTTCACTGTCCCTCAGACCATTGGAGGGTCGGACTCTAGTAAAAACTAAACTTATGAACGAATTCTTATGCACACTGCATATATCTTATTTTGCAATGAAGAAACAAAACAGATACAAATACAATATGTGGCCTGTGGGCCATAGTTTGAGGACCACTGGATAAAACAACAGAGACTGTGTGAAAAATAAAATTGTATTGGCACTACAGACAATAACCTGGATTGGATAAACTAGTTTGCCTAGAGCCTAGAGTTGGTCTTATGTCAGGAAACTTCAGGGATAGGGTCTCCTTGTGTTTAGGCCAAGGCTTTTCTTTTCCATGTCCCCCATACTTTGGTGGGCCTATGTAAACGATAATTTCCACTCTAACACCGTTTTGATTGTGCTCCTTTGACTCTAAACATTAAAAAAAAACCCACTTAAACTTTTGAGGTTAACTTAAACTAATATGCATGTGCATGGAAATGTAAAAAACTACTATGTCTTCAAGTTTAAGGAGTTACATAAATTTTATGGCTTTAGATTGCTTTGTGTTCCACTACGAAATTTTATAATGTACTACAATCTGGGGTCTTGAGGGACAAAGTAATTGTACATGGGTTCTGTTTTATCTTTCTTTAATTGTAAGTTTAAAATTAAGGTGTCAGCAGGGGGATTTATTCTGAGAACTCTGTTTTTGGGTGGTTGTCCTTCCACTGCAACTTTACCTTGTCCTCTTTCTTTGCATCATTGTTCACATAATTAAAAATAAAGAAAAAATACCATTAAAAAAACCAGACAGTATCATAATTCACAAGGAAAATCTGGAAAAGTCCCCATTGAAATCTGACACAAGCCACGGGTCTCCACTTTCTTCACTATTATTTTAGTTTTGGAAGTCCTTTCCACAAAATTCAGTCAAGAAAATAAACTAGGGGTCAGAGCAGCGGCGTGGTGGTAGGGAGGCTGACCTAGAATGGTTCAATCCCCCACTGTCCCATATGGTCCAGGAACAATTTCTGAGCACATAGCTAGGAGTAATGCCTGAGCATCACTGGATGTGACCCAAAAAACAAAAAACAAAAAACAAAAAAAAAAAAAAAGGAAAGAAAAGAAACCAAAGTAAATTGGAAAATAAATCAAACCTATCATTATTCACAGATGGCATCAATACACTTATATTTTTAGAAAATATTTTATTTTGTTTCTAGGAATATGCAAAGAACATTATATTTTCTATGAAATACTTTTATACCTACATAATTTTAGAAAATCCTGAAGTATCCCCTAAAAATATTTTAGAGACAATAAACCAATACAGTGAAGTAGCAGGCTACAAAATCAATGCTCAAAAAATATGTTGAATCTCTATGTGAAAACAATAAACTAAAAGATAGATTTAAAAAAAAGACAATTCCTCTAAAGTCATGTTCAAAAATATCAAGTACCTAGGAATCAACTCAAGAATAATATATTAAAAGCTGTATGTTACTATTGAAAAGAGAGGAAGATACACCAGGAAATGAAAAAAATAGCTCATACTCATGAACTGGAAGATCTAATATTGCAAAAATGACCATCCTTTCCAAGTATTTTACAGATTTATTGTAATATCATCAAAATATCAATGACATTTTTAAAGCATTTAGAACAAACACTACTACTAAAATTTGCATGGGCCTCTGCAAATAGCCTGAGTAATTCTGAGGGAAAAAAAGAAATAAAATGTGATATTTTATTTCTGATTTTAAATCATACAATAAATCTATAGTAATCAAAACTGTGTGGTACAGGAATGAAGACAGATTCTCAGGCACCTGGAATGATCATATATTCTCAGATATTGGAAATTAATCTATGACAATGGAATAGAGTTGTGAAGTGAAGAAAAGGAAATCTCTTCAACAAATAGGTCTAGGATATTGAATAGCAGCAAACCAAAAAAAATGACAATTGAATATGTGTTTTATGCCATAAAGTATATTTCATTCAAAATAGATGTTGCAATTAAATCAGAATTAAAAAAATGCACCAAGGAAAAGAGGTAGATAATTATAAAATATACCCCTCAAAGGTGTCCTCAAGATTTGACTTCATTTGCCAAAGACATCAAAAACAAAGATTTAAAAAATAGTACTACATCAAATTTAAAAGATTTTATGTGGCAAAAAAATAACACAAGCTAAAATTAAAATCTACTCTACTGAATGGGAAAAATTATTTGTATGCCATGTATTTTAAAAAAGGGTTCATATACAAGATATATGAAGTACTCAGAAAACTCAGGAAGGAAAAATAATCCAATAACTCCATCAAAAGCTTGGGAGAGAATGCCCAAGAGGATCAAAATCTCAGTCAGAGGGAGAGAGATAGACACAGAATAGTCTCACTTTTCTATGGGTTTTAAGAAAAATTAAAGACATTATTGTAACAAGGCCCAGAGACAATAGAGTTGTCTCTATGGGAAGCTGGAAGGATGGGAAGGACCACCAGCTCACAATCTGAAGCTCACCACAAAGTGTGGTGAATGCTGTGAGGGAAATAACAACACTGACAACTAGCATGACAATGTTAAAGAATGAGAGAGGTAGAATGCCTGTCTAGAATACAGGCAGGGGTGGAGGAGGAGAGGAGGGCATTGGTGGTGAGAATGTTGCACTGGTGAAGAAAGGTGTTCTTTTTATGACTGAAACCCAACTACAGACATGCTTATAATCATGGTGCTAAAATAAAGATTTTATAAAAAAAAAAAGACTGAATAAGCAAGAAAGATGCCTGTTAAATATAAATGGTAGATATTCTAAAATTCAGAAAGATTTTTAATGAAACATTGATAATATATAATGAAAATAAGAAAAGGAAAAAGAGGACTTTAAATATACTGATAAATAGAAAACATAAAATAAAATTAAAAAATTAAAAATAAAAGTAAAAAAAAAGCTTGGGAGAGTTGGGAGAGGAGACAGTCAGTTTCACGGGGAAGACACACAGATTGCCAGTAATCATGAGAAAAAAGTGTCCATTATCAGTTTTTATCAGGAAACAATCAAAATGTCAATGAGATACCTATCATCTTCCACCATGAGAATGGTGTGTTTCTAAGACTGGAGATTAGCAAAATTGGGAGGATTTGCAGAGAATGGAGCCATCACTCCCTGCTGGAAGGTCACCTGGGTTAACCTCTACGGAAAACAATCTGGAGATTTCTCAACAGAGTAAGACCACAGCTTCCATATAGCCCAGGGATTGGCATACTGGCACCTACTCGTGGAAACATTAGTTGGATGATATAAGCACACTCATATGTATTCTGGTTCTTTGTACAATGGGCAGGATGAGGAAACAGACCTAGAGTTCAATGACAGGAAAATGTGTTATGTAGTTGTGACATAGACATCACAGGAGAATATTAGTATCAATAAGGAAAGATGACATCTTCATTTTCTGCAACTTGGATGGAATTGGAAGATGTCAAGTGTATTTCTGACTTATTTGGTCCGAGGAAGAAGAACAAAAGTATAAGATAATCTCACTCATCTGTGCTATAAAGAGAAGCAAAAGGTCGGAATAGACAGTGTCAAATATTGACAACCCCTTGAAGTGTTTTTTTGTTTGTTTTGGGGCCACACCCAACTGTGCTCAGTGCCTACTCCTGTATCTGCACTCAGGGCTCACTCCTGGAGAGACACAGGAGACCATGAGTTGCAAGGGATGGAACCTGAGTCAGCTGCGTGCAAGGCAAGTTCCCTGCTCACTCTATTATTACTCGTGTATCACGTGTTTTGTAAGACAAAAAAAAAAATAATTATGAATAAAACAAGTGGAGCTGGAGCATTAGTGGGTAGGGCATTTGCCTGGCATACATCAGCCAAGTTTAATGCTAGTTACCAAATCTGGTCTCCCAAACTCCTCAACAGTGATCCATGAATACAGAGCTAGGAGTAAGTCCTGGTTACCACCAGGTGTGTCCCCAAAACCAAAAATTAAAAAAAAAAATTTCAAAAAACTTCAACTGCCTCAACTGCATTATTTCAGAATTCCTGTTGTACAGTTAGGTGCAGAAGAGTGAAGAAACTGGCATTAGAATACATTTTTGTCTCTTCTACTTCACTTCTAATTTCTGGTTAGCGAGTGCTACATCATATGAACGGGATTTAAAGCCCTGAAATTGTTGAACTATGCCGGCACTGGCAGAATGTTTCGCCAAGAAAGATCTCGAAGTTTGATTGAGTGCTCATCGACGGATCCAGTTAACTGCACTCGCCCCGTTCAAGCCTGACTGTGCATCTTGTGAGTCAGAATTCCACTTGCAGAGCCTCGGCTGCACACGCGGAGAGTGATGAACGGCTTTGCTCCACAGTCAAGGCACTCAACAGGCTGTGTTTGATCAAAACAAAGCTCTGGAGAGGAGAGGGAAGGGAGAGCGTGAGCAAACATGACAGAGCTGGTGGGGGAGCGTGTCAGACCTTCAAAAAATGGGCGTCAGCGAACACAGTGCCCTCCCTCACTTCTCTAGGACTTGTGGCACTTAAGCAAATCAAACACAGAAAATAGTTTAAGTTCTCCAATAGACCAAGATCCAGGAGAGCTACTCACTTGAGCCTCTTCTTCCAATAACTCCCCAAATCCTACTGTGAACCCTTCATCATGTCTGCCCCGAGCTACCCCAGGATGGTATCGTACTAAGGAGCAAGTTTCTCCATTTTCATTGTGGTCCAAAGTGATGATTTTGTATAACTTCAGAATAGTTGGGACTGTTCCAAAGAGTAGGACATTACCAGGTTACATGATAGAGCATGCTGCTTCTTACCTGTGCTCACTCATCGCTATGTGTGGTATAAGGACCTAGATTTTATCATCACAAATATATATAAATATATAGGTAACAGAATTCTTTAAATCCTACAATGGACTAGACAAATGTCAACTCAGGTAAAGAATTTTTGCTACTCGTGTATTTTGGATCATTCTCCAAGTTAACAAGACATCTGTCTCCAACATCAGCCACATAACAAAAATGACAACCCCACGGTCTTCTTTCTCTGTTTTAGTTTTAAAGCAAAGGCACATTTATTCCTTTATTTCTTGATTCTAGAGGAATATTTTATATGAAAACAATATCTGTCTGAAAGAAATAAAATGAAAAAGGACAAAAATAGAAATGCCATAATACAAAGATAACATACTATTATGTAGTCATAGCTTTTTCCCCCTCTAAGGAAATAAACACATGTATATTTAATGAGAGAGAAGTGTAGTAGTCTGGAACAAATAAAATACCTGACATTGTTAGCTTTTAAAATGATATTTATGGCTATGTACCATCATAGTTCTTTTTGCATAAAATATTTGATCATGCAGCTATACCACAATGCATTTTACCTTAGGTGGACATCTGGGTTTGCAGCCACCACATAACACTACAATAAGCTTTCCTGAATGGTCCTTGGGTCTCTAGGAGAGGGAAAGGTTTTGGCCTCCAATTCATGATTCTCTGCCAGATTCCAATGGAAATAGTCCCATGCCTGTTTTGAGATTGGGAGATGAAGTAGCTGAGAGAACACAGCAGAGAGAGCACTAACAGATGAGGCAGCACTGAGGAAGTGGACATGGGCTGGAATGGACCGGCCAGAGCAAGGACCTTGCACTGTTCAGTAAAGGGGTTCTGCCAGACAAGCTTCCACCAGAACAGGACTCCTACGCACCCTGCCACCCTGCCCATCCTGACTTCCCCTTCCCAAGGATCCCAAGGTTCCTGCTACAGTCAGTTAAAATGGAGTCAAGTAACAGAGATGAAATTGAATGTCCTCAGAGTCTTAATTTCTGCCTCCCTAGTGACCACCACTTGGTGTATTTATTGTCTTTTAAGACCCCTGTCTCTCTCTGTTTATTTTCTGCTTAGTTTTTATTCTTCTAATTTTTTTATTTACTGATTATTAAGGATTTCAAGGATGCATGAGTCTTTAATATGTTAACATTTCTCTCCCCCCCCCCCATTGCCTTTTCACTCTTTGGGGGAATATTGTGGTGAACAATCTTGTTGTACTCATATGAACGGGCCATAATTTCTGGATTAGTCTTTTTGTTTGGGCTAAAGACGTCTTTCAGGCACCTGAGGTCAGGAAGCTCTCCCCTGTTATTGGCCCCCAGATTCCCTCTTGCTTTGCCTTTCCAATATCAGTTATTTTCCACCTAAAAGAGAGCTATGTGTACAATAAGTGGTTCTTAGCAAATTTCATTTGTATTCTTGTGGTTATAAAATGCCACAGCATGATTTATTGAGAAAATATTTTCGTTTTCCAGCCCTGGAGTAGCACTATTTTTATGAGCAACTCCACATATGCTTGAGTCTTTTTTTGGGGAGATCTATTTTATCCGACTGCTCTGTCTGTCTAACTTTGCCTGCCCGTCACACTCTCCTATTCAGAGGAGCACTGTACAGAGTCTGCACAGACAGGCCCACTCATTCCGTTCTGCTCTGGGATTACTTTGAAAAACAAGGATTTGGGAAGATTTATTCAGGGTTAACAGAATTATAACAAACTGCTCACATTTAAAGCAATAACTTGATAGGTTTAATACATATCCCTGCATCAGATATATTCATCACAGGGAAAGATAATCATCACACAACATCATTTCCATCTGTCCATGTGTTAATATTTAATTTCTCCCCATCACTGTGCCCTCTATCCCCAGGTATCTGGATTCTATTGGGAAGAACTAACCAGCATTTTCTACAGATAGAACTGTGCCACTGAAGCAGGCTTTGGTTGGTCTTCCCTCACTGCCATGATTCTGAAAAGCATTCATGCTGCTGTGTGTGCAGATAGTGAATTTTTTTATTTGAATACTTTCTACCCACGTATTGTTGAATGTTTGTGTTGTCTTGCATGTCTGTTACAAATAAAACTGCTTTAAATATTCCAATATAGGTTTGCATGTTTTCATATCTCTTGGGAATAAATGCTGGGAGTAAAACAGCTGGCTGAAAAGAAGGGATAAGTTTAACTTGATATGCATCTGTCAAACCTACCTCCCCAGGATCCCAACCGTGGTAGGCCCCAAAGTCATGATGCTTTTTATACCGGGTACAATAGGAATCCTAACCCTAACCTAACCCTAACTTGATGCTGACCCTGACCTTAACCCTAACCCTGACCCTAACCCCTAACCCTAACCTAACCCTCACCCTAACCCTCACAAACCAGGGAGATTTTCAGTGACCCCATGTGCTCAGAATTATTTGGGGTAGACATATGTTCCCCACCATTGAGAAGACTGAGAAGAGGCATCTTATGGTGGGTTTATTTTGCTTTTTCTTATGAATCAATGGCATCTCTTTAACTTAGAAAAATTCCTCACAATCTGTTTTCTCATAGAGAGAGGAAGTTTCTAGTGGTAGATCAAAAGCAAACAAATAAGAAAAAACATTTGAATTAAAATAAATCAAAATATGTCACATCCAAGTTAATGAATTTATCATCGATAATTTATCGTCGATACAGGTTGTCACTTTAGAACTTTACAAGATGCCATTTTAGCACAGCCCTGTTGGGGGCTTTCTTGCAAGCCTTCAGATGTACTAACTTCCATTTTTAATGTCAGAAGGGGACTATGTAAACCTTTAGGCTGCTAAATGTTCTAGATATGAATTTAGAGTCAAAATTTACTGCAAATGGCAGTATTCCCTTCATTTCCACTAAATAGTAAATCACCTCAGGTCTCATATAAATTAAACAAGATTCCTTAAAAATAACAAGTTAGTATTTTTTTACTTTAGCAGAGAATACCTTTATTATCTGAGCCTGGGTCCTAAAGTCTTAGTTCTTGGTACGAACAGTTTTGCTGTCTTCCAAAGTAGAAATGGATGAGTTCATTGGTTGTAAAACAAATCTGTTCTACAATGAAACCAGTTTATTCTCACCCAGGTGAGGTCAGTATCAGTTAGCTATATGAGATTTTTATGCGTGCATGCATTGTTCTACAAATGACAGGGAGTGACGGGCTGCTCATAAAAGCATTCATTCAAAAGAGAGATTTTTAAGTCCAGAACTCAGGATCCATCACCCAAAAGGCCATCAGGAAGACAAGTAGTAATGTAAATGCAAGGGAGTTTATTCCAGCATGCTGGGGTCCAACATCTCCGAAGAGAATGGCTCACATGTCAAATTTAAAGGATACATGGGGCTCAGAGAAAATCCCCCCTCTGGGTATTGATCTTTTAAAATTATTGGTCCTTAGTACAAGGTTGGGCTAGGATTTGTTGTAGTTCAAATGTGGCATCAGAGAGACAGCTGGGTGGGCTGCAGCCCTCAGATCCAGGGTGCAGTGTCATCTTGTCATTTGTCAGCTGCTGTTTAGCCTTATATAGAAGTATTTACCCCAGGAACTAGCTGTTCTTCTGGGCCTTGTCTTTGTACCTTAAAACTGTAGCCTGTAATGGCTGTGCTTAGGCTCACAAAAAAGCCAGGTTTACAGCAGTTAACTTCCTTCAGCAAGCAGAATACAGAAGCCAAAGCAATGTTATCTCTAAAGGCTCACCATATTCTAACCTCAACATATAGGTTACAGTTAATTCTAAATCTTAGATCCTAACACAAGGAATGATGAAATCAAGTAATTTTTCTGCAACCTAGTTGGAACTGGAAGATCTCTTGTTGAATGCAGTGATCCAGAAAAAGTAAGACAAATATAGGATGATCTCATTTATCTATGGTATAAAGAATAACTGGATGAGAAAATGTTATATAGTAAAGGGGGACAGATGCCTAATCATCCTTAATCCCAGAGTTCAGGAGGAGGAAAGAGAAGAAAAGAAAACAAGACAGGAAGAACGAAGATGAGAAAGAGAAATAGTAGGAGAATGGGAGTCAGGGCGTGGGTTATTTTATTCTGATAATGTGGAGAGTGGTGGAGCTCTACATCCAAAGCATAGATTCAACAACACTGAAAACATGAGACCTAAGCTGCAACCACCAAACTTCATGATGTGCCTGTCATGGTAGCAGGCAAGGGGTGGAGGGAAAGAGGATGATGGATTGTGGGAGCATTGATGGGTTGTTGGGAGATAACACTAGTGGTGGAATTGGTGTTGAAATATATGCCTAAAAATCAACTAACAATAACTTTGTAACTTATGGTTCTTGAGCTATCCATTCATTCACCCTTCCACTCAACCATCCACCCACCTCCCATCCATCCATCTGTCCATCCATCCGTCCATCCATCCACCCATCCATCCACCCCCACACCCATTCATCCATTCATTCAAAAAACATATTAGGCATTTTCTCAGAGCCAGGCACTGTAATGGACTTCTAGGGATGCAAATTGAAATTGGACAGATTCTGTGGGTCATTAGTAATGAAAAAAGGTTAAATAAGCCCATATTCAGCAATGTGCAAAGGTACACAGAGCACAGTGGGAATAACTGAGATACAGAGAGGACTCCAGGCTCTTAGCCTTGCCTTGAATGCTAGTAGACTGGAAGTGAGTTAAAAAAAATCCGAGAGCGGGCCCGGAGAGATAGCACAGCAGCGTTTGCCTTGCAAGCAGCCGATCCAGGACCAAAGGTGGTTGGTTCGAATCCCAGTGTCCCATATGGTCCCCCGTGCCTGCCAGGAGCTATTTCTGAGCAGACAGCCAGGAGTGACCCCTGAGCACCGTCGGGTGTGGCCCAAAAAACAAACAAAACAAAACAAAACAAAAAATCCGAGAGGACCAGGCTGCCATAAAGGATTAGTCAGAGGAGGGGCTTAGCAAATATGTCAATCATGGTCAAAGATGTGAGAAATTTAATTCATTGCTGTAACACAATAAAGCAGGCACAGGAAATATTTATAACGCACATGTGCAAGGTTTTCAAAGAGATGAAATTGAGCCTCATCTATGAGTTGATCCTAAAAGCAAGCTTCTTAGCTGAAGATACATTTTAAGACTTATTTTTCTAAATAAGCTTTAAGCCCTAATTTGATGTATTTACAAAACAAAATCTAGATGAAAAGAGTGTTGGATTCTGGGCAAAATAATAATGGATGAATACTGAAATCACTTTTTTTCCCCAAATAAACACTCATTTAGGACTTGAAATGTAAACAAATAGAAGCCACAGCTGTGTTGTTCCCAGTAACTGCCTAGGGGGTCCAGAAGAGCAAAAGGACATTGCTTGAAAAACCACACCCTGGATTCCTATTGTGGGAATTCATCACCCTAACAGCAACAAAAACGAACCCCAGGATGGGATATGCCGCTAGGAAAAAGTTTACGTTTCAGAATGCAAAGTGTCGCAAAGCTACAACTAGGAAAGACTAGACTAGCAGGAAAGCAAAGCATAGATGAAAAAACTGCCTGCAGATAAAGTGCACAGGGCAAGCAAGGAACAAGATAGTTGAGGGTCTTTTAGATGCAGGGATAGCAGGAGCACAGATAGAATAGGAAAATGTCTCTTTATTTTAGGGGTGCCTTCTGATAGCTATGTTTGCATTCTTATCATATTTTTGCTATTGTACCAAGCATCTTAATGAGCAGAGATCATGCATGCATATTGTTAGGATCTAAAATTTAGGAGCAACTCTAGGTTAGGTTCTAAGATTTAGAATTCAGAGTAACCTAAATGTTGATATTAGAATATGGTGTGCTTTTAGAAATAAAGTTGCTTTGGCATCTGTACTCTGCTTCCTTGAGGAAGTTAACTTCTGTAAACCTGGCTTTGCTGTGAGCCTACATGCAGCCATGATAGGCTACAGTTCTAAGGTAGAAAGACTAGGCCCACATTGGTGGAGGGAGGTTGACACTGGGGGTGGGAAGGGCCCTGACTCACTGTAGATCTCAAATTCAACTATGAAAGATTCTGTTGGTCACAATTGTTTCAATAAAATAATAATTAAGAAAAAAGGAAAGAAAAAGAAAGGCTAGGCTCAGGAGAACAGCCAGTTCCTGGAATCAGACCCTAGGGTTAAATGCCAGGAAATATATCCATGTAAGGCCAAACAGCAATGGGCAGATAGCCAGATGATACCACACCCTGGTTTGGGGGGTGTGCAGCCCACCCAGCTGTCTGTATGACACTACATTTGAACTACAACCAATCCTAGCCAAGCCTTGTACTAAGGTCCAATAAGTTTAAAAGATCAATACCCAGAGGTGGGGATCCCCTAGACTGAACCCATATACCCTTTAAATTTGACATGTGAGTCATTCTCAGGGTCCTCAAGAAATGAGAAGATGTTGGATCCAAACATGCCGGAATAAACTCCCTTCCTGTGTCTTTAGTGGTCTTGTGGATGGCACATCCTGAGTTCTGGACCTAACACTTACAGCCACAGGGAACATCCTTCTGTGTATGTACCACACTTCATGATCCACTTATTCGTCCTCGGACCCCAAGATTGAATCCATATCTTAACTATTGTACTAAGTGCAGCAGTGAATACTGGTGTGCGCACATCCTTTTGAATGAATGTTTTTTAAGTGCTGGGGGTAGATAGATACTCAAAGGTGAAATTGCTGGATCAGGTGGCCACTCTATTCTGAGTTTACTGGGGACTCTTTGTACCATTTTCCACAGTGGTTGAACCAGACAATATTCCCTCCAGCAATGCACTTAAGTTTCTTTTTCACAGACTGGTCTGACAATTTTTATTTGTACCATTCTCACTGATGTGAGATGATATCTGGTTGTTGTCTTGATTTGCATTTCCCCAATGTTAAGTGATGCTGAGCACTTTTTCATATGCCTGTTGGTGATCTGCTTGTCCTCCTTTGAGAAGTTTACTTCCTCATTTTTTAAAAATTTTAACATAATTTTATTTTAATCATAGTGGCTTACATATTAATATCTGTTTTTGGTGATCTTTGTGAATACTTTACTTATTCTGGATATCAAGCTTCAATCTGAAGTGTTGGATACAAATATTTTCTCCATTCATTAGCTATATTTTAGTTTTAGACCATGTTCCTTTTCAAATGCAGAAACTCTTTCATTTGATGTCGTCCCTCCCCTTTTTTATTTTATTGATTTTTCCAGTGGTATCAGATCATTGAAGATACCTTTGAAGTCCAAATCTTGGAGCAGTCTGTCTATATTTTTATCCATGTACTTTATAGTTTCTGGTAATATCTCCTGATCCACTTTGAATCGACTTTTGTGTAAGGTGTGAGGTATGGATTGAGTTTTAATTTCCTACACTCTATTATTTAGGTTTCCCAGCAGCATTTGTTGAAGAGGTTATTTTTATTCCATTTTATTTAGAGTGCAAACTTTTTCATGAGAACTTTATGGTGAGTTTAATCATCACCTCCAAAAATATGTGTTCTCCCTAAATTCAATGAAGGAGAACTCCTTTTACATATAAACATTCTTTAAATTTTTTCATTATAACTCTGTTCATGTATTTCAAAAGTACTTCTCATCCTTCAATATTAAAAACCATCCACCATGAAATATTGAGATTGATTCTGAAGTTACATTCTAAACCAAATAAGATTATGTTTACCTGGAACACATCCATCTAATATTGTGCCTCTCCACTTCTTTTATGTATGAAGGTTCTGAAAACTTGTAAATGCTGATTTGGCAAAATCAAAATATAATTTCCCTATAGGCAATAAAATGAAGTTGGACTTTCTAACGTGGATCACAATAGTAATAATTACGATAAATGAAACCAAAATCTTTAATTTATTCAACTAGGTCATGTGTTAAATCTTTATTCATTTTCTCCTTGTCATTTTCCACTTATCATTAACCTCTGTCTCCAAGAGCAGAAAGTTGGTTCCTGCCCCATCTGCTCCCATCTCCCACAACAAGAGGGACTACCCCTTCCTCTGAATTCTTCTATTGTAGAACACTCTTTCTTCTTTGGAATTTCACAGTTTTGCTTTTCTTTTTTAATTTAATTTTTTAATTTTTAAAATTACTTTATTTAAACACCACAGTTACAAAATTGTTCAGGATTGAGTTTTTATTATAGAATGTATACACCCCCCCCCTTCACCAGGGCACCTTTTCTGCCCTCAGTATCTCCAGTTTTCCTCTCACCCTAACCCCAAGCCAATAACCCCTCTTCTCTCTGACACTGTAGTTTGCCCTATTGTTAATGAAGGAGTGCCATGCATGTCACTTCATCATTTTTCAGCATTCAGTTCTTGTCCAGAGTGATCAGTTCCAACTGTCATTGTCAAAGTGGTCCCTTCTCCATTCTAACTTCACTCTCTGTTCTTTGTGACAAGCTTCCTACCACGGACTGGTCCTTCTGATCTTCATCTCTATTATTTCTGGGTGTTATTACCATACTATCTTTTACTTTCTTATATACTACAGTGAGTGAATTATTCTATGTCTCATTTCACTCACCATAATCATCTCCATATTAATCCATGTATAAGCAAATATCTTGACTTCATTTCTTTCTAACAGCTACGTAGTATACTGTTGTGTAGATGGACCACAGTTTCTTTATTCACCCATCTATTCTTGGGCACTTGGGTTGTTTCCAGATTCTGGCTATTTAAATAGTACTTTGATGAACATAGGAGTGCAGAGTGCTTTTCTGCACGGTGTTTTTGGATTTCTAGGATATGTCATAGGTATTGTATTGCTGGATCATATGGAAGTTCAATTTCTATATTTTCATTTTTCTAAAAACAATCTGTATCTTTACTTAATGAACAGGAAGTGGCAAAAGTACATCAGTCAAGTGTCTTCTGTTGTGGTGGCAATATCATCACTGTCCATCCAACCCACACACACTAGCAAGCACCATTTCCATCATATGACCTAAACTCTAACAAACACTGTCATGTATTCAACCCTGTTTCTTCCTACCATGTGAGTCTTTGTTGAGTGGGAGGTTGTAGCTCTTTGATTTTATGCCTTTGATTTACACCTTGGTCTTTGGTTTGCTCTTCTGTTCAGGAAAATGTGCTGCTACTAGAAACCACCCTCAGTCAATCCAGCATCACCGAGAAAGAGTTTGATCTTGGCTGCGAGGCCACTCAGGAAATTTCACTGGGATTTGTTCCCGTGACATACATAGTATGTCAACATACATGATCAAGTCCTCATGATTTTATTCTGTTGTGTGTCAGGGCATCAAAATAGCCACCGAGCATCCAGGCAATGAATACAGCAGAAATAGTCCTTCTCCTGAGGAGATCATGATTGACAAGCCTGATATGAGCACAGCAACATGGAAGAGCACTGGGCAGGTGTGTGAACCTGATGACTTGGCTGTGGGGTCACACAATGCAGTCTAAGAAGGTACAAACATCCCATTTCTCAGGAAGGCAGCGAGACATGTGCTTACCAGGGAACCAGCTCGCACTGTGAGAACTCAAATTCACCCCCAACTGCTGTACCACACATATGAAAAATGGTGTCTCTTCTATCCCCCTCTTCCACCAATATACATGAACAAATTTCTTTTCTGTAAATAAGCAGTCTTTTATATTTTTTGAAGTTTAATTTATTTCAATTGTAAGGATCGTGTGTGATGCCAGGGATGAAATTCAGTCAGCCTTGTACAAGATAAGTGCCTTCCTCCTGTACTATCTCTTCTGTGCTTTTTAAAAGAGGCAAACATAAATGTATAGATCCATTCTAGATCTAGATCTGATCTTTTCCAAGGAAAATAGTAAAAATACTAAGTCAAATGTTGTATCCGACAAATACTGATTGGGATTATTGCAAAATCAATTGCGAAGGTGATTTTAGCCAAAGGTGGTGGCGAGGGTGATTTTTGAAGGAAAAGAATTAGCCAGGGATTTATTTTTTAAGAAGAGTTGGAATTATTTCCTTTCAAAATCACTTATTTGATCAATTTTATTTGGAGTAACATTGTAATTTAAGAATTAAAGAGCCTAGAACCAAAGAGCGTTTGCTGCAATATTTTAATGCAATTACTTTTCTACTGAAAAATTACATCCCCTTTCTCCTCTTGCTTTACCCAGAATATTGAAGCTAAATTTTTAGCATTCAAATGCTTGATCTCAGAGAAATATATTTGAATATTGAAACTAATTTTTTAGCATTCGAATGCTTAATCTCAGAGAAATCTATTTTCACATCTGATACATAACATTGAATATAAATTAAATCGGTAAGGACTTTTCTAAGACTTGGAAAGCCTCAACATCAATTAGTGTTGAGTCTTGGTTTTCTAGCCCTTTAATTTTTATTACTAGCTGGGAAATCAAAAAAGATATGTGTGTTCCTAAAACGAAGCAAATTTATTTCTCTGCCTCGACACACCATACTTTATTTAATACCTTTAGCCTTACTCTGCAGCACAAAATTAGGGACTTAAAGAGTGAGTCACACACTATACACCATACAGAAAGCTAATTGAGGTGATAAGAGGCTTGTACATCAGAGAATATTCTGGAAGGATTGTCCACAGGGATCTGAGGTGAAAATCCCAAGGCTCTGAGTCATGAATGATACCATGAGCTCTTGGAAGTTAGTCAAGGGATGAGGGCACCCCAAAAGTGCCACTGGCTTCCTCCACACTGAGATGTATTCAAGGGGTGAAGGCAGCCATAGAACAAATTAGAAGTAATTGAACCTGAGTGAGCCTCTGCCATTGCATGGTATGGAGTTCAGACAAGACCCAAAAAGCTGGGACCCTGGGCTATCATACCTCTGCCCTACTCCAGGCTGCTACTCAGAGAAGAGAACTGAGCATCTGGGGGTGGCCAGCACTTCGGAATTCAGAGAGACAAGAGAGAGAAGAAACATGGAGAAGCAGGAGCTAAAGGAGTTGTCCCCCCCAAATCATTCTCTTTTCCTGTGCAAGTGAAACTTTGCCACCACCTGACTTTGCCCCATCCACTGAAGAGCATTAGTTTTGTAGGTATCAGCTGGGCTGGTAGGAAGAGGCTGGGAGTCCCCTGTGGCCTGCAGCTACATCTTAGGCTCTGTCCCTGCTGTCTCCACCTCTGGGTGCACAGGAGCCCGAGGTAGGCATATGCAAGGCTGCTGGCAACCCTAGGTTCTAAAATGACTGTTATTTCTAAGAGGCCTTTGATTTCGTTTCTGGGAAATAAGCAAGACCTGGAGCTGGCAGGAATCCCACTCCCTGATCTGTGGGTGAGGAAAGCCATTGCAGGTTCTGGAAGGCTCTGAAGAAGGGAGCAGGTCACCCCGGGATACAGGAGGGGGAGTCTTCTGGAAGCAAGCTTGAGTGGACAGAGACAAGGCCAGGACATCTGGAAATATATATTCCTTGTTCCCATCAGCTCCGACCTATATGTTCTTAGTTCCCATCACCTCATGCCTACATGCTCCCCGTTCTCATCAGCACATGTCTTGTTACACCCTCATCTTCTCAGCATCACACGGACCCCTGAGCATCACCAGATGCACCCCAGGTCTCTGAGCATCACTGAGTGGCCCCTGTCACCGTGGAACCACAGCCCTGGGTTCTAGTCATGAACTGTCAGCTGGCAACCCGATAGTGCCTGTGTGGGGCCCGGTCCTCCTAAGAATAACTTGGGTGTACCCCCAAATTACCAACCCCAGTCCCCGACTCCAGTTGCCCCATCTGGAGGCTCCTGCCAGCACACCCCTGCTCTGTGGATTCAGCACTGAGTTTCTCAACCTCCAGCCAACCCCAGTCCCCTTTCATTTGTTTCCTTCCTCTGTACCCCCGACTTCCCTGCTAAGCTCCCTATTCCTATACCACAGTCCCCAAGATAGACTATTCTCACTTGTGAATATCCCTGTGGGATATTCCGGGTGTCCCTGGGGCCCCCCTAATAACCCTTGGCTGAGAAATTTTAATTTAGTGAATAATTCAACTAAGCTGCCCAGGAAGACATTTCTGAAGACTGGGAGAAAACCAAGATAGCATCATGCACGCTCTTTCTGGAAAAGCAGAACTGTACTGCCAGTCTTGGAAGGGGCTCATCTGAGAACCCTTATCAAGAGCAGCTATTTGGCTGCTCAAGGATTTGTTAGAAGCCCCGTGACGGCAGAATGAAAGGAAACATTCATGTGGACCATCTTGAAAGAAAGTGGCAAGATAAGACCATTTCAATATTCGGCTTAGGATTTAATTGAAAGCGATGTAGTCTTTGTAACCTTGAAAGGAAGGGGAGGAAAACTACTGTTTTTGTAAAAAAACTCTTGCCCCCTGAGGTCCTGCACTTCACACAGCTCAAAAGAGGGGTGCCCAGAGCAGAGTGTGGGCCCCGGGGAGCAGAGGGGCTCCATCCTTGTGAGTCACAAATCTGGAGAGAGATACACCAGGCAGCCCCCAATCAGTGTCCACTACCAGCGCTGGCCTGTGGGCCTGTGTTGGTAGAGGCCTTTGCATCAGTTCCTCATATTGCCTTCTAATTAGGTGTCTCTCGATTGGTTCCTTTGGTTTTCCTGTTAAAAAGATGTTTCCCCATTACCTCCTCATTTGGCTTTTTCCCCTCCCCTTGGGTGTGGGCTTTGTTTTTCCCAATAAAGGCTGCTTTGGAGGCCTGGAGGGGAAGCCGCCATCTTGGTGGATGGTGGAGCTACTGGCTTGTGGGTGAACAGCTTGCAGTGTTAGTTCCTAGCCTGCTATTCCTTCCCAACTCTGTGTGTGGATTATTTCCTGCATTGGAATTGCTGCTTGACCTGCATCTCTTGTCCTACTCAGGCTTGGGGCATGAGGATCCCTCTCCCTCTCTGGAGATTGTGTCACACAACCCACCATTTCACAGGCCTGCACTGGGCAGTGTCTACAAAGCAGAAAAAAGTAACACCCTAGAGATGTTCTCCATGAAGCAAAACTGCCCAGTGGTATCCGCCCCCCAGTAGCTTACTGCCCACTGGTATCTTGCCTCAAAGCCCCTTACACTGTCAATCGGCAGTTCCTGGGAGCTGTGCACAGCCCAAGTTTCATCAGGTGCACATGGGCTGTTCCTTGCCTCATGGGCCCCTGAGGACACGTCTATGCATTCACCTGAGTGTCTCTCAGCCTTGCAGCACCCCCAGAACTCCCCCCCCAAACAAGCAGAAAAACAGGGGAGCACTTAGGGGTCTTTTGGGGCCTGGCCAGAGATTCTGGGTAATGAAAAGGGCTCAGTGAGCACATCCCTATTTTGGCCTCTAGCAACTTGAAAGATGAGGTCTAACATGCTTTGGATGTGTTTTATTATCATTACAGAAGGGAAACAAGAGGGTGAAAACTGGGTGCCACAAGGCAGTGCCTATAAGATCAGGGTGGATGTAGGCACATACTGATGGAAATGGAGACCAATCAGATATATGAAAGCCCACCTAAATGTAAGTTTCTCTCCATATCCATCATCCTCATGTTCTAGTAGGACCATCACACCAGGCCGACTTTCAAAATTCAGCCTTGAACTTATTTCTCTACACATGAGCTCTGTTTAGACCAGGGGTCTCAAACTCAAAGCAAAGTCGAGGTGAAGCAAGGCCGCATAGGGATTTCGCTCACCGAATATTCGCAATAAAAAATTGCATTAGTAAGAAAAATATCGCAAAAAATCGTATTAAACATTTGCATACCCTGAACGGAACTGCTCGGGGTATGCGAATGTTCAATGCGATTTTTTTCTTACTAATGCGATTTTTATTGCGATTATTCAGTAAGCGAATAATCGCGAATACTGCGATACTTGAAGGCTGACCGAGGGCCACAAAATGTTGTACGGTGGGCCACAAACAGCCCGTGGGCCGCGAGTTTGACATCACTGGTTTAGACACTGATCTAGTTCAAATATCCCTTTATGGAACTGTGAACAACACACAAAAATGTTTCTATCTATTTCACATGCACAACTTGATCCATTTGGGAATAAGGTACATCCATGAAAGCGTAGACAGGGGAACTTTGGGTTGTGCCCAGAGGAAAATTATTTTGCTTGGAATAAAGAAACTCAAGATGATTTTTCTGTGAGAAGGTCAAAAGAAGGTGAGGAGGATGGAACTCACAGCTGAATAAGAACAGCAAAGTCTGTGTTCCTATAAGGGGCTCCAGCCTTTGAGGGTTTTTTGTTTTGTTTTGGTTTTGGTTTTTGGGCCAAACCCTGTGACGCTCATGGGGTTACTCCTGGCTCTGTGCTCAAAAATCACTCCTGGCTTGGGGGACCATATGGGATGCTGGGGGATCAAACTGCCATCCGCCCTAGGTCAGCCACGTGCAAGGCAAATGCCCTATTGCTGGGCCACCGCTCTGGCCTTTGAGTTTTAAGAGGTGCAAACTCTCTAAGCGTTGCCTCGCTTCAGACTCGAAGTTTCCCTAAACTCCAGTTTTTATAGCCAAAATGACATTTTTCCTTACATTTCTAAAGAGAATTCCATTCCTCATGTCAGCCAGGGTCCTTCCCTCTCTGTCCTCCCTGTAAAATCACCCCCAGGAAGGATCCTGAATCTCAGCTGTCCACCTCTTAACACGCAACCCCCAAAGCATAACCCAACTGTGTCCAGCTCCATCTGGGCATTGGAGCCCACTGCTCAGGCTTCTCTCCTCCTGACTCCATCACCTCCTCCTCCTCCCACAGCCACAGACAGTCTGAAGTCCTAGGGACCCAGTCCAGAGCCATCATCCAGCACAACAGGCTGTGACAGGAGCTCCACTCAGATTCAAGGCTCAAGACAGAGTCAGGTCACTGCCCTCCCTGAGTCCCTCCAACTGCTTCACAACATGCTTAGGCTTAAAGCCCAGTTTCCCTTCTCTGTCTAAGAAAGTCCCACAGATGCTGGATCCTTCCATGTCAGGACTTCGCCCTCTTCTTCCTACACCTCCTCCTCTATCTATCTATCTATCTATCTATCTATCTATCTATCTATCTATCTATCTATCTATCTATCTATCTATCATCAATCTATCTCTCCCTCTGTCTTATTGCTCCCTTCTCTCTCCTCTCTCTTCCTCTCTCTCCTCTCTCGTCCTCTTTCTCCTCTCTCTCACTTTCTCTCCTCTCGCCCTTTCTTTGTTTCTCCCTGTCTCTCACCTCTCGCTCTCCTACTTGGAACAAGGGAAACATGGACATATGTTGCTAATCCATGCACATAGTACCTGCAATCACAGTAGCCTACATCACACCTATAGACATAGGTATTTTCATACTTTAATGCTGGGAAATGTACTGAGGCTCACTCTCACTGTCTCACTCACTCACACACACACACACACACACACACACACACACACACACACACCTTACTCGGATCCATTCTCGTTGATCATATTTTGCTCCTGCTGAGTTTCTGTCCATCTCAGCTCATGACCACACACTCCCACTTCATAGATGAGACCAGAATCCTCGACAGACATTCAGCAAGCCTCTCCCTGACCATGGACCAAATCAAGCACCATCCTGGATACCCAGATCTACCATCCTGTTTTGTTTATATTTTAGGTAACACTACTTTCTTCTTTTGCTTTCTTTCTTTTCTGTCTATCCTCAAGTACAGAGAGTAGGTGCTCTAGATTAGTTGAACAAACAAATGAATCCCATTGATATTTTAAGAAGTGGGAACACGCCCAATTTAGTTTCTGAGTGGGTGCAAATGGCTTCTCAGAGATAAACCAAGCACCTAGGTTTGTGATTGGTGCCGGGTGTTAGACGGGTGGGCTGGCGCAGAGGGAAACTTGAACTTCTCAATCATGTCCTTGGAACTAATTTAACGTCTGCAATGAAAATTGCACCATTTTTTCTCATTTAGCAAATCCATAAAGGTTACAATCTGGTGATCCCTGCTTTAGGGGAAAAAATTAAGATCTGAGATAGGAGGTGTAAGAATTGGAGCAGGGTTAGATAAGGACAGATTGAAATTCAGACCTTTCTCCCAAGCCTGCCTCTCCCTTTGTATGCTCAGGTTTGGATAGAGTTTATTATTCAGCCACTTACAACCAGATATGTGTGACTCAAAACCAGAGAAACCAAGTCTCATGGGAGAAAACACACTGATGGGCTAAGAGGAGAAAAGTCTTTGAGGATGGAGAAGGAGAAGCAGCATGGAAAGGGAGCACCTTAGAAGTACAGAGAATGGGGAGAAAAGATAAGTTGAGGTGAAGGACACAGAATCAGTGGGAGTCAGACATAAGTCAGAGGAAGAGAGATAACACAGAATAGTCTCACTCATCTATGGGTTTTAAGAAAAATATAAGATTTACTTTTTTGGCTCTTTATGTCACACCTGGCTGTGTTCAAGGTTTACTCCTGGCTTTGTGCTCAACAATCATTCCTGGCAGGCAAGGAGGACCATGTGGGATGTCGGGATTTGAACCATTGTCCGTCCTGGATCACTGCATGCAAGGCAAATGCCCTACCTCTGTGCTATGTCTCTGGCCCTGAAAAATAAGATATTATTGTAGTGACACCCAGAAACAATAGAGATGATGGTTGGGAGGTCTGGCTCATGATATGGGGGGCATTGGCGATGGGAATATTGTACTGGTGAAGAGGGGTGTTCTTTTTATGACTGAAACCCAACTACAATCATGTTTGTAATCATGGTGCTTAAATAAAAATATTATTTTAAAAATTAAAAAGTTGTTTTAAAGTTTTTTTAAAAACAGTTCCAGGAAGGAGCCCTTTGGAGGCCAGAGACTGTGGTGTTAGATGGGGCCATTAGCGCAGATGTTAGGGAGTCAGACTTTCTCTCTCCCTGGGGCAGATTGTTCATCAGAAAGGCTCTTCCTGTCTGCTCAGAAACCACCTTTCTATGGCTCCCTTTGATCTCCTCTTCTACTAACGCTGGTTTTTTTTTTCCCCTGGGGGATGGGGGGTAAACTGAGTCATTAGTGTGCCAGGGACATCACTAGTAAGAGAGGCCTGAGTTCTGGCACTCGCTTACTCACTTGTCTGACCCTTGCCATGTGACCTAGCTTGTCACTTAGATGTATGGCTATTCCACCCTCTAAGTTAAAGAACAAGTGTGGCACTGAGAGCAGGATGTCGTTCATGGTTTTGAAAATTTGGAGAGTCAAAAACTTTAGAACCGACAGGATAAACACTGGTGCAGACTTGCTCTGCTTGGGTACTGGCGATGTCTTATCACTTCTGTTAACTTGCTCTATTATCACAAGGCCTGTTCAAAAAAGGGGAGTCAAAAAATATAGACTGATTTGTCCAAGAGCCATTGAGAATCAGAAAAAGAAATGGGAAAGTCTTTTCAGGGGAAAAGACACAGATTTCTTGGGAGAGATCACATGGGAACTAGAAGAATTTTGAAGAGGGGCAGGAGAGAGAGCACAGCGGTAGGGCATTTTGCCTTGCTTGCATGCTGCCGATTCAGGACAGAACTGGGTTCAATTCCCAGCATCTCATATGGTCCCCCAAGCTAGCCAGGAATGATTTATGAGCACACAGCCAGGAATAACCCCTCAATGCCACCAAGTATGGCCTAAAAACAAACAAAAAAAGAATTTTGAAGTGACAAAACAAAAGTTAGAAGAACAGAAAGGAATCTTAGAAAATGACATTGGTGGGCCCGGAGAGATAGCACAGCGGCGTTTGCCTTGCAAACGGCTGATCCAGGACCAAAGGTGGTTGGTTCGAATCCCGGTGTCCCATATGGTCCCCCGTGCCTGCCAGGAGCTATTTCTGAGCAGACAGCCAGGAGTAACCCCTGAGCAATGCCGGGTGTGACCCAAAAACAAAAAAAAAAAAAATGACATTGGTGAGGGCAGTGTAGATTCGATGACTGAAACCCAACTACAAAGCTACAAACGGTTTTATAACTATAGTGCTTAAATAAAGAAATTATTATCAAAAAAGAAAAAAGAAACCTTAATAAGCCAAAGTAGGTGCATGGTACCCCATACATATGAGTTGCCCAAATTATAACTTGGCAAGTAGTTTTGGCTGATAACATTATTGTCTCATTCTGACATTTAGCCCGAGAGCTCTTTCACTTCTTATGACTTCTATTTAAAAAAAATCCTTCCCCCCTTTCTTAGACTCAAGTGTTAACCAGCTTTTGTTCACAAAGGGCTGAAAACACCCATGCAGGAGGCAGAAGGGTGTGAAATGATGGTGTTTTTGATCACATGGGTTGGAAATGTCTACTCTTCTATTTTACATGTTCTGATGAGGGGTGTGCATGTTTAGAAAAAAATTTTATTAAAAGCTTTCAAGGTTGGCTCTCAGAAAAGGAGATATAATGACACAATAATATCCAAAGAAACTCGCATTGTCCCAAGGTAACATGTGATGTTCCTGCTGGAACATGAAACCAGAAGTGACACAGAAGGGATGATTTTCCAGGCTGGAGATATTATTCAGCGACAATGTGGTGTTTCAATGAATGCACTGGTCGGTGCGAACCATGAAGGCAAGAGAATTGCAGCCCCTACCCATTAGGTGCTATTGTTCTCCTAGCTCCTTTCTTCCAGGCTCCAGTAAATCGCAGTCCTCAGCTGTGGGGTGCCTGGATTCCAATATCCTGCCTCTCAAAGGCAGGTCTTGCCCCCTTCTTCTCTTATTAGTTTTTAGCACCACAGTTTCTTCCCTCCCTTCTCTGCTCTGTTCATTTACTACTCAGTTTTAGGGACTTACCAAGACATAACTGTTTCCATACCTGAGGTGACATCAAAACAAGAATACTGGATCAACAATAAGGAAAACTAGAGGTCTTGGTGGCAGGAAATAAGCATTGGTGAAGGGTGTTGGAGATTGTATGATTGAAACTCAATGGTGACCAAGTATGGAACTGTAAAGAAAAAAATACTGTATTGCGAACAACCTTGCAACCTCAGTGTTTAAAAAAAATATAAGGGTGGCACTGGGACCACCCCTTGTCAAGATCTGTGAAAAATTACATCAGGCCCTGAAAACTGAGTCTTCTGGTTACAGAGAGATACCAACAATTATCTTCATCATCAGATTGGAAATTCTTGCATGCAGTGTTTTTGATGACCCCTCAAGGCTTTCCACTGGCCATGTAATATAATACACAGAGAACCCCTGAAATGCAAAGCCAACATCTCCTCCACTACAGAGGGTTTTTTTTCTATTTTCTTTTTTTAAATTAATATCTTTATTTAAGCACCATGATTAAAAACATGTCTGCAGTTGGGTTTCAGTTATAGAAAAGATCACCCCCTTCACCAGTGCAACATTCCCACCATCAATGCCCCCCACCTCCCTCCTCCCCCACCATCTTCCTTTATTTGAGATAGGCAGCCTATTTCTCTCTTTAGAGTTTAGAGGTTTTCTGTCCTCTGAGCCCCCCAAATAGAACATGAGCTCATCAGGCCAGAGTCCATGGGGTGCATCTCATGTGTCCCCCAGTTGCCCCGAGAAAAGGCTGTAAGCTGACAAAGGATGTGGGTCTCCTGCCCAGGGCCTTTGAGACAAAGAAGCCAGGGATTGTGGATCCCAACAATGAACAGCAAAGATGTTGTGGAGCTCAGGGAGGGGCCTGCATCTTCTTTAGAATGGGGGTGGGGGAACTTCTCACTGAACCACACATGCCAGGGGAGCCTGTGCCACCTTTCCCCACCAATGTCAGGTGTTGCTCAAGACAGGTCACCATGGAGTGGACATGAATGTGCAGGGACAGGGCTGGGAACCTGAAATGAGTGTGATGTTGTCAGCCAACTTCACACAACTTAGCTTGACTAAAAAGGACAGAAACTGAGCCAAGGTCTCTGTTGGCTATGGGACAAGGACATCTCAGCCTCTGTGAGCAGACAACTCATGTGGCTTCATCTGGGCATTTTACTATTGCCATGGTGAAGCGGAAGCCTCAGGTCCCTATCCCAGGAGATGTAGAAAGATGCACATTTGAAGCAAACACTGGCACAGGAAATAATCCACACATGATTAAGGAAATAAAACAGGTTCAGGAACTTTCACACACAAGCCTTCCACTCCTAAGAAGCAGATAGCTCAGTCATGGAAAACTGAAAGCACAAGTGGTTTCTCTCTGAAACCTGGGGTCTTTATTAGGAAGTGCACGACCACTTCCTGGGGTGGAGAACAGGTGGGGTAAGAGACCAATCCAAAGGATGCTTCTATCCAAAGGTGCTTCCATCCAATGATTGACAGCATCATCAAAAAGAGTTATACTGGAGAGGGTGAAGACCTGTTGTACCAACAGCTATAAATAAGACATCTGCCCTCCTGGAGTTGCTGTCATGAAAAGGCATCATCTAGGGCCTATTTCTGCTACATGAACTTTTGCTTAATGGAGCCCTAGATAAGAACTTAGAAAAGTTCTTAGAAAAGATCTTGGTCCTACTCGAGTGAGGGGAGGCTGTGAATACAATTGCAGTCGTGTCTCTAACCCTCTGACCTACAGGGGAGCACATTAGCATCTGACTCAAGAATACGCATGGACATGGACTACCTAGAGCAGTTCAGAGAAGCCACTCTCAGAATGGGCACACAAGATAGAAGCCATGCAATGAGACAGAAAGGGCACAACCCAGAAGGCGGATGTCATCTGGGATCAGGCCACACGCTCCATCTTTCAGGATGACACTTGGGGATGCAGAGGCCACACTGGCTGCTCTCTGGCTGGCTCATCACTGAGGAGGAGGTCTAGTGGTTCCAGGACAGGAGCTGTGTTTCCTATAACCAGAGCTGCTAAGAGAACAGGCCACCAGGCCATGACATCCAGGAAGCAGTTGTGACTGTGGTAGTTGTACCATTAGGACTGGCCATCAATAGGTGCTATTTGATGGTAACTGTATAGATTTTAGTACAGTGAAAATATAATTGGTATATTTTTCTAGATAAAAGCCTGTTTGGGTTACTTCGCTATGATTCTTGAAATTTTCTAGGCCTGATAGTTTTCCAGAATACCCTTAAACTCTCTGAGGTAAGTCATTACTCTCAATTGTTTGAAGTGATGGAAAAGAACATTTCTTTGGCCTTCCAATCTGTGCAGTAACAGATACGATTTAGGGATCGCAAATCCATAAGCAGGTATCAAATTCAAATATTTTCTCAAAGTAAAAAAGGACTGTATCATTTTTCTTGTACAAATACCGCAGAGTCACGTTCACTGATTTTGAAAAAAGTCAATATACTCTCCAAAAGGTGGTTTACAGCAGCCCATCTGATTTTATTTTTCATAGACTACTGCATCATTTGTGATTGTATTTCAAGAGTCCTGCCATCTCCATTGTCTCAGAGCCATTTGTAATGATTCATTTCAAGGGTTGTCGTTCTGTTGCCTATAAATAAACCATTAAATTGAAAAATCAAAGATGAGCTGAAAGTAGCCCATGATTAGATTTCATTTCTTTCTATATTCTTCCACACAATTGTAATGTCCCTCTGCCCAAAGAGCTCCCACGAACCCTTCAATACATGCTCAAGAGATTGAACAATTCCATTTTTTTATGTAACATAAAGTATAGAAATCAACTTGGAAATGTTCCCAAGGCATATACACATGCTTTTTTGGTCATTGTAAATCTATCACATTTTCCATAAAGCAGGAGTGCAATTTATTGAATCTTTAAAATGTTTCCAATTTGCGGTTGTGGGAAAAATGTATCAGGACCCCAATGATGCCATGGACCACTGCTTTCCTGGTGCTTGTATTCAGGATAGAATTCTCCCAGATATTATTAGTCCAGAGAAATTGCTGCCTTACAATGTCATAGGAATCTTCGCTCTTTCCACCTGGCCCCCATCCTGAGAAAGAGTAGGGGTCTCAAGAGCTGAAACGGGGGATACACATAGCTGCCCACGTACACAGAGGAACAGACTTGCCCAAAGTGGCAGCTATAAAAAGGACTGAAGTCAGGGTTCATCCCAGTGTAACCCATGGGTATATATCTCACCTAATAGGTGCATGAAAAATGATTTGACTCAGAATGACACCCTAATCTCAAGAGACGACCCCTAATCCTCCTTCCCTTTGAGAGAATATTTCTCAAGAATAAAGAATTCAGGGGGCCAGAGTGATAGCATGGTGATAGGGCATTTGCTTTGCATTCAGATGACCCAGAACAGATCTGGGTTTGATCCCCAGCATTCCATATGGTCCCCCAAGTCCACCAGAGCTCTGAGCACTAGCCAAGACTCGTAACCCTTGAGCGCTGCCGGGTGTGAACCAAAAACCAAAAGCCAAAATAAAATAAAATAAAAGGCTGGCATGATAGCACAGTGGGGAAGGCTTTTTGCCTTGCACAAGGCTGACCCAGGTTCGACCCCTAGCGTCCTAAGGATCCCCTAAGCACAGCAAGAAGTGATTCCTGAATGCAGAACCAGGAGTAAGACCTGAGCACCCCTGAGTGTGGCCCCCAAATAAACACAAAATAAAGAACAATGAATGGCAAGATTTCACATCCCAAACTACGGACAGCGCAGGAGCCCCAGAACTGTGGTAATTGGCTGCTGGTTCATCTGCCATAGCCAAATTTCAGATTCTCCTCGTGAGATGGCTCTGCCCAGCTCCTGTCTTAGCTCCAGAGATCCCTGGAGTTTTTGCTTGTTCCCAGGTTCCTCCTTTGCTCCATTCTCAAATTCCCAGTCATTGGTGGCAGGTCATATTCATCAAGGACAGTACTGTAAAATCACCCCCAAGTTTCATATCTTCAACCCAGGTGAATGAGTCTAAAGCAGAGTTGCAGCACAAAATAATCCAGACCAGGCTTAGGGTAAAATACAGGTATTCTATCAATCTTCTACCTAGTACAGAAAGCAAGTTGCCTGCCAGAACTGCTGTTTTTATTAAGTTCAGAGACCACCCTTAGATGGGGCAGTTAGGAGACAGTAAGGACAAATAGCTCAGGCTATTCTGAGCCATTCTAGTTGCCTTGCATGCACAAGGATGGTGGTGCGAATCCCGGCATCCCATATGGTCCTCTGAGCCTGCCAGGAGCAATTTCTGAGCATAGAGCCAGGAGGAAACCCTGAGCACTGCCAGGTGTGACCCAAAAACCAAAACCAAAAAAAAAAGGAGCATCTCTGTTTTGGGGTGAAACCAAGTGGTAAACAAATAGATACAAAAGAACTAGGAATGATCTTTGCTGGGTAAAATAAGATGTAATCTATCTAACACTGGGCCAGGTGAGCCAGGGCAGGAGAGCGACAGAGAAGAGAGAACAACAGTCTTTGGGAACTGGAGCCTCTTGAGCTCCTGCTCCTGCACACTTGGGGACTTTCTCAACAGTGATTCTCTCCCCCAACTGAGAATTCAAGGAGCTGGAAAAGCTTTAGAAAGATGTGGTCCAGCAGCCGAGCGATAGCACAGCCATAGGGTGTTTGCCTGGTAAGTGGCCAACCTGGAACTGATCTGGGTTTAATCCCTGGCATCCCATATGGCCCCTCAAGCCTGCCAGGAGCGATTTCTGAGCCCAGAACCAGGAGAAACCCCTGAGCACTGCAGGGAATGACACACACTCCAATAAAAGAAAGTAAAATGTGATTCAGCCCCACTCAGACTGGGTAAATTAGAATCCTTAGATTCTGATGCAAGAAAGAAGTTTCCCTTCCCCTCATAGACACTAGCAGAGAGCAAGGCTGGAGTCTATTATTCTAGAACTTTCACCCTGTTCTATTCTTGCCTATCGCTGATGCCTTGGCCTCCCCGGTCCCAACCCTCAGAGATTATTGCCTCTCTCACAGACCAAGGGTTTTATTCTTTTTCGAATCATTCTTCTATATCTTATTTTATATCATTTTTAGCATCATTTCACCCCCTCTCTGCACAACACCCTAAGCCAGGACCTTCTCATATCCAAAAGGTAAAATCCTAAGTAAAAAATAAAGTTCTCTCTTAAGAAAAACGCTGCTACTCTTTAAAGGCAACTGGGTCAAGTATCAGTCACACTTAAGACACAGAGTTTTTCCCTTTTTTTTCTCTCATCTCTGTATCAACCCTCCCCATATATAGTAGCAAATACGCATTTCTACCTTCAAGCAGTGCCCATAAAGTTTGTATAATAATGGTGAAAAGAGAACCAGATGGGATTGGAAACAGCCAAGTAATTAGCCAGAAAATTCCCTACCGAAGATGAAAAGGCCCTTGTCCCGAACCACATCACAGGGCACAGTGGATGAGCACGACCCAGGATGTAAAGCCTAGAACTGAGTCTGAATCCACTTCCTGTCTCACTGGCAGTGTCCAGACCAGGGCCACCTCTGGTCTGCCAAGACCATTCCCTTACCTTTGGGTCTTTAAACATTTGAAGGACGAAGTATGCTTTCAAATTTTCCCACTTTTTATTGAGCCATAATTCAGAATGAGCATGTTTCATGGGGCAAACTGTCTACACCCAGAGGTGACACCTGTGCCTTTGACTCATTCTCAGCCATGGACACTCATTCTTCAGGGCAAGGTTGATGCCCAAGATAGCTTCACTTCCAGGTCATGCAGTCACCTCCCGAAAGACAGTAGAGAGGTCTGCCGAGCTGTACGCATTATTTCCAAAGGCATCTCCTTCCAGTAGAAGGAATCCACTTATGAATACTTATGTAACCAACATTACAAATGCCATATATTATATATAGCATGTTTATGGAACTGTATATATCATAAGCATCATGTAATTTAGACATTACACAGAATACATTTGTTCCTAGATTGTGCATATTACAAACACTATGTGATGCTTTATATAGAATATGAACTATGTATTTGTGTTTATGGAGCTATACATATTATAAACATAGTCCAATTCTTTGGGTTTTTTGTTTGTTTTGGGTCACACCCAACAGCGCTCAGGGTTTACTCCTGACTCTATGCTCAGAAATCGCTCCTGGCAGAATCAAGGGACCATATGGGATCCTTCCTCATGCAAGGCAAATGCCTTACCTCCATGCTATCTCTTCGGCCCCCACATAGTCCAATTCTTATATATTATAGGAGCACATATTTTGGTCTACAGAGTTGTATTTTTGATAATCATAATATAATGTTTATATATTGTATGCATTTTTGTCTGTAGAACTATACATAAGTATGATGCATATTGTGTATACTACATGGAATATGTATTTATATGTATATATAAAGCCCTATATTTTTCCATGTCTATGAATCAAACGAGGTGCTCACTACCCTTACCTAGACTCTGCCTCATTGACCACAATTCCTATGTCAAAGGCAGAGTCATTGGCAGTGTTGCATCCAGTGACTTGTTGAAGGACACATACTCTAGCCTTCCTTGAATGTTTACTCAACAGGCCTCCATATTGCCAAAGCCCCTCCTTGGAAGTCTCCCTCTAGGAGTCCAGAGGGTTTTGACCTCTTGGCCAAGAGGTTGCATATCTACAATAACTACGTGTGCTGGTGTAGCCCAAGGGTGAGGGACTTCCACTCGCCGTTCCCAAGCCCACACACACACTGTCTTCCCTTCCTCTGCAGAAGCTCATTTTCTGTCACTCTTCCCCTTCCAGGTCACACTGTGAGGCTGCTGTCTTTTAATTGTCTGTGAACAACCTCGGCAGTTCTGCTGTTGCCTCAGACACTTGAAAAGAGTTTTTAAAGAAACCAGATAGAAAGCCAACCCTAAATATTGGTTGAAACCCTGGGTCCTGAGAAAATGGAAAAATAAAATGTGCAGATTCCTATCTAAGGAAGGAATCCCTCCCAGCAAACTGATGACGATCTAAGTCCTCAGAAGTATTTTCTGTCTGTGTTCATGCACAGATGGAATTTTCCTGACCACCATAATGCTAGGAGAAAAGTTCTGTCTAGCAGATGCAGGAATATCTATATATGTTATTATATTATATTATATCATATCATATCATATCATATTAATTATTATGAATGTCTATATTAATATATGGCTTCCAATCAATGAACAATAGATGTGTTTATATTGCTTCCCTTTTGTGTTTAAAGATGTGATTCTAGGATATGATGAAAGGAGTTTGTATAGGAAATCATGTTTTTCTTTTTTTTTTTTTTTTTGGTTTTTGGGTCACCCCCGGCAGTGCTCGGGGGTATTCCTGGCTCCAGGCTCAGAAATTGCTCCTGGCAGGCACGGGGGACCATAGGGGGCGCCGGGATTCGAACCGATGACCTCCTGCATGAAAGGCAAATGCCTTACCTCCATGCTATCTCTCCGGCCCGGAAATCATGTTTTTCTCAGCCATTTTATCCTTTATACTGTTAAGCTCTTGTGTCCATATTTCATACACACAAAAGAGAAAGGGTCATTACAATGGACATAGGAGATGAGATACGTGATTTACAACACACATTCATCCAAGTTTTCAGAAAATCTCTCTAGGGGGGGTGGTTCTGATCTCCCCTTTCCTTTCCTGAGTTTATAGCCCCAAACAGTGACCCCCTCCTCAGATGTGTGACTGAACTTTGTGTTTTCTGGGGCCACAGCATCACCATGCTGGGGTGAGGAGAAATAAAAATAGAAATAGCCAACAGATAAAATGTGGCTGATAAGAAGGGAGCCTGCGCCAAGCTCCCTTTGGTCAGAGTGTTTCCCCGTCTTCTCCTTTAAAAGGGCTTATGTGTGTACTCAGCCCGGGAAAGGGGCCAGAGATGAAGGATGCTCCTGGCTTTGCTCTTATCAGTGTGTCTGATGTGATCCCTAGTCAGGAGGTCCAGAAATAGAACCGCTCAGAGCACAGACGGCTTTATCACTATAGCAGCCGCCGTTGCAGCAAAATGGAAGGATAAAGAAAACAAGAACAGACGCAAACAATCACTATATGGATTGACAGAGAGAGAGAAACTGAAAAGGAGAGAGAGAGGAGAGAGAGAAAGAAAGAGTAAAGGAGAGGGATGATAGAAGAAGAAGAAAGAGAGAAAGAGAGATAAAGACATTGATGGAGACTGGGCAGCAGGGCAGCATCTGATTTGGGGCCCCTATCTCTCAGGTTCCTGGATCCCACGTAGTCTAAAAATTGGTCCCAAGGGTGTGGACAAGCATTGGGCAGTGAGGACAGGAACCAGAAGCCTGTGGAATCCCGCAATTCTTGGCTTCTCCCTGGGAGTCTTTGCCTGGCCTCATCTGAGAGTTGTGATAGGCCTGAGAAAGTGCTCAAAGAAGCTTCTTTTACCTCTTACTCTTAGTGAGGAGGTTCTGGGGTGGTGCCCAGAGAGCCTGAGCATTGCCTTCTGGGGCATTTGACCAACTGGACTCAACAGCCCAATGCTTAGGCATCAAGCTCTCGGCTTCCAATTGAGCTGGCCATCAGGGACTTTTCTTCTAGATGCATCTGCTTTGAAAGATGACTCAGGTCAGTAATGGACCCTTGCAAAACAATTGATATGGCCCAAGTGATATTGGATCTCTCTAAAGAGTGTCATTAGGTATTATTAGAGCACAAAGAACCAAAGATCAGCAGCAAGTGTCCTGCCTAGGGTTTTTCTTCCAGTCTCTTCCCTGGCAGCCTTGACACTCGGGTGGGAGATGGAGCCTTTGTCATTGAACACCTTGGCAGTTCTCCCTGGCTCAGCAAGATTGATGAAGATCCGGTCCCACTGCCCCTCAGTAACCCATCCAACCAGAGACAGGGGGACAGACAGAGAAAAAGAGCTTTGCAGGCCAGCAAACGGCAGCAGGAGATGGCGGACACATCCTCAAAGCAACCATCAAGCGGACACTCTCAAGAGATGAGTTTCTGACAGAGAAAGCCAACAGGGAGGCCTTTAGGAATGGTGGATTCCAACCTTTAGGGTGGGGATAGGATAATGATCAGCTCATTCAGAGGTGGAGCCTCTTCTGAGTGGCTTTTGCCCAACCTAGTTGGTAGGTCAATGCTGGTGCTTAAAAATATGGTGATGTTATGTGACCTGGTCACCCCAACAGTGCTTTGGGGTCTTCAGAACTTTGCCTGATTATTCTTGGGGACTACAAGGTGTTGGCCATGTACTCTGGGCCAGGTGCATGCTGGATATGTGTTCCAATGCCACACTCTGGCTCAGCACCTCTCAGGCCCATTTCTATGAAAGGGATCGGTTTCTGTGAGCACAGATATAGTACGGAAGTAGAAGGAAACACAGAAAGGTAAAGGGGCTGTACTCTCAGGTTAAAGAACATAATCAATACATGAGGGTCAAATTAGATACTGCAAAAAAGTATTTTGGTCTGTTGACTAAAAGCCCACATACATGTATTCATTCTGTAGCCCAGGATAGAAAATGAGAGAAAAGAAAACCAAAGAAATGGAAGAATAGTGGTATAATAAAAGCACATTTTTCAGTATTAAAATAATGTATCTTTATAACCAGTTATAGTGCAGCAATAAGGCATGCATGTGGCCAACTTGAGTGAGTTCTGAGTACCACTAGGTGAGAACCCAAAAAATCACAATGATGATGATAATAATAATTATAATACTGCTTCTGAGTATGCCAAAGAAAAGCTGACTCATCTAGGGGAAAGTGTAACTCTGGCTCTAGCAGATTCAAAAGGACCAAATGTCTCAATCTCAGAACTAAACCCAGAAAACGCCAAAAAGAAAACCAAATACTTATCACCTAGAATAGGAAAGGGTTTTATGTCAAAAGTAAACATAAAACATTCAGTGAATCACATTTATTCTAAATTAGAAACGAATCTGTGCTTCAAAGGACATTATCTCTACACAGAAAAGGCGACTTTTGGAATGAAAGGGTCTTGTACTCTTGATGAGTGTTGGTGTGAGGCTTTATCTAAAAAGGCAAATTCAATCTTAAAAACAAAAGAAAAATCGTCTAGCCATGATCAGTCTCAAAGATGTTTCTCCAAAGAAAATATGAAGAATGACAGTAATTAGATAAATATTGCAACACATGATTGAAGATTAGGAGGTGCCCATCAAAATGATGGGCCTGCCTCCTTCCCACTTATTGGCCAAAAGTCTGACCCCTTCTCTTCCACCCACCTAATTGGCTGATGTGGGTGTCCAGCCCCAAGGTGAGTGTTAAACAGATCCTTAGCTGAGGTGCTTCTCTGTTTGATCTTTTCAGTCAAAGGGTTCTGCAAATGTGCCTGGCCATCATTAAATGCCATGTCTCCTTTCTATGTTTTGATCATTGACATTTAAATGGTTCCTAATTAGGATCTGCTTAAAATACCACTGGTTGAACTTCTCTCAGAAGAGATTTGGAAACCGCCAAATATTGACAAATCTTTGAGATATGTTTATGTTCACAAAATAGAAAGAGTGTCATTGGTTTACAGGGTTGCTTTTTGACAATACAATTATTATATTAAAAGTTTAACGGCTTAATGCTAAAAGTCTTGACTCACCTACGGCAAACATTACCTTCTTAAAGTCAAGAATTATTCGGGACTAAAAAGTTCGATAGTTGCTTCTTTTGATTAAAGTAATGGGGGGTGGGAGGGACAGAAAATGAGAGACAGAGAGACAGGGACAGAGACAGAGAGAAAGAGAGACAGACACAGAGACAGAGAGAGAATGGCCAGTTCTAACTTCAGAATTAATTCTCTTAAGCAAAACAGATTCTGGCTACTGGAGAGAAAAGATAATTCTAAGGTAGAGCTTGACATTTGCAGTGTTATTAATAAAGTGATTTGCTTTGACTTTGGCTTCCGCCAACGAGACAGCATTTCATTCCCCCTGGGGATCATGGGATTCAATTAGCAGGGCCTCCTTACTGGGGTGCTGATGGTAGTGGTTGCTATTTTGAAAATAGATTAAGGCTTCCCCGTCAACTTTCAATCCCGAAAGTTGTCAAGGAGGAAAATTCCTGCTATTTAAGCAGATGTTTAGAAGAACATGTTGACGTGTGTTCAGGGAGCTGCGAGACAGTCGTGAAATCAGCGATGACTTTGAGTTTCATGATCAGGATCTCAGCAACCCTCTGCTCCTAAACATGACTGTGTGTCTACCATCCCCTTTTCCAAAGAAAGAGCTTGCACATACACTGGCCTCAGAGACCCCAAGTTAGGGTATTTATATGAATGAATAAATGGATTTAGAGCAGAGAAGAGAGCCAGCAGCCTTCCTTCTAGAACAGGGCCAAGATTCTCCTAGCAAAGTCCCCGCAGTGTGACTTCTGTTCTAGGCCAGTGTGAGGTACTCCTTCCCCCAATGCCCTAAACTTTCTATTGAAATGTTAGCATCACCTGGCTGGTCAGACCCACCACACCTGGGAGGGGTCTGCTGTTTGTAATAAAAAATATAAAAGGTGTTACCTGGAGGGAAAGGGGAGGAAGGAAGCATGGAGGGCTGCTGAAAGGGAGACAGAGGCAGAAGACAGAGGAGAAGGCGCTTGGAATAAGCTGAGTAGAGAAGCCATGTGAGGAAATGCACATGGCAGATAGGGCCTTGAAATAAAGCTGGCTGACTCCAGTGAAACTTAAACTGACTGCTTGTGAATTATTTCTTCACCATTATCCTGTATCTCCAGACCTGCTGGCCGAAGGGGCTTACAGGCACCTTGCCGAGGAAGGCCTCACCCAAACACGTAGAAGTTAAGCTTTCTATTTATAAATTAAAACAACAGGCCAGAATGAAGTGTGTGATGAGCAAACCCTGAGACATTCGCTCTCCAAACATCACGGAGGGGGGGTGGCTGCCAGGTCAGAGCAATGCCAGCTCCTGGTGGGTATTCTTCAACGCCTGTCTCAAGGTGCTCAGCGGATGAACAGAAGGTTACTGGGCTGAGCTAATTTCCCACAAGAGGAAGCACTCTGGAAGGAGAACAATAGCACTGGTGTTTTCTGGGTTTGCATCTCGCTTTCTCTGATCTGGCAGCCTGGCAGTCTGTACCCCACAATAATGACTTAAACAATAAAGAAAGGAAAGTCCTAGTGATGCAACTTCGTCTGCAAGCTAGTCCGGCATTGTTATGAGAGATGGCTTATCTCAGGGAGTGACCAAAGCAGGGTCCTGCCAACTTAGCCAGCTCCTGCTCCTCTGATGCTGGGAAGGTGTAGTGGGCTGGAAAAAGGCTGTGAAGATGAAGGGTCTGGGGATGGAGAAAAGAGCCTGAATTATAGGTCCCCCCTTTCCACCCTGCATCCTTGCAAGCAGATTAAGGGATTTGCCTGACCTTGCTGTTGAAGGTAGAAGGAGGAAGTGAGAAACCCCATCAGGGCCTGCTTTTAGGAAGGTGGAAACACAGGACAAAGAACTACAGGAGTCGTGGGGTCTTCGAGCAGTCCAGTGGGAGTCTTGGGGGAGTCACATCAGACAGGACTGGGAGGTGATGCATTCATATGGTTCAAGCCACATATTATATGTTATAGCTTTAAATCAAGAAATTCCCACAGTTTCATTTCCAATCACAGCATCTTCTCTGTTTCTCGGATAACAAAGAAGAAGAATATTTACACTTGCCAAAGGCCATTCTGGTGACCTATTCTATGCCGTGATTAATACTGATACTTTGATATTATCTAATCTGTCATGAGGGTTAGATGTTTTCATGTGCATCACATACATATCCATATGCCTTTCTGTTTTGATTTGTTTAGGTTTAGTTTGGTGTGGGGCCACACCTGGTGGTTCTCGGGGCTGACTCAGCTATATGCTGAAGGATCACTCCTGGCAGGCTCAAGGAACCCTAAGAGGTGTCAGGAATGGAATCAGACAAATGACCCACCCACTGTACTATGGCTCCAGCCTCTCATTCCATCATTTAGAGCATGAAGTGACTAAATAAATTAATCCCAGGTACAATACAAATATAAATATGTTGGATTGTACTAGTTCCATTGCTCCATGTGATACAAACAGTAATTGGGAATAAAGCTGTAATCACAGAGTTATCTAGGACAATCAACACTTATTATGGAAGAGGATATACTAATTAATTGATTGGATTTTTATTACGAATGAATAATGAATATGATAGTTATGGAAAAGGACAAGCAACATTCGATGCTGACAAGTCTGCGGGAAATTTGGAGTTTGTATGCTCTGCTCGTGGAAACGCCAAGAGAGACAGCTATTTACAAATTCTTTGGGAATTCCAGAATGAAGGCACAATTCCCACATAACAGCAATCCTGCTCTTGTTATATGTCTAAGAGAATTGAAACATATGTCCAACATATGTCCCACAAAAGTGTGTCTATAACTATCTGTAATAACATTATTCATAATCACCAGAAAGTAATAATTAGTTCAAGTGCCCAACTAGCTCAATAGCTAAATTGTGATCTTGCTAGACAACAAAATATTTACTATTCAGCCAAATAAACAAAAGTGCTGATTTATACCACCCCACAAAATTCCTTGAAAATGTAGTGCTGAGTCCAAAAGGACAGAAATAAAGGACCATGTCCCATATGATCCCATTTATAGAAAATATGCAGGATAGAGCAATCTATAAGACACACTTAATTAGGGGAGCCAAGAGAGAGAGGAAACAGTGGAGGATGGTGTTAGGACTATGGGACCAGGTGCAGGTTGGTGAAGAGAGCAAAACATTGGGGTTCACTGCAGACAAAAAAGAAGGTTAGTGTTACCATATGAGAATATTCCTCATATTTCAGGCAAGAAAGGGGGAAACTAAAGGGAGACCTTTGTAAAGCCATTCTTCAGGGATCCTGGGAGCCCTACAATTCATGAGCATCTCATTCCTAATAGTTGCCCCTAAAACTTGTCTGGTTTAGACAGACAGGAATCACCATCACAATGAAGATAGAAATAAAGGCCTCTCTGGACTGAGTTTGGCTCATGGCATTGCCAATACAAGGGCCTTGGGAGTGTTATTTATGATTTCTAAGTACCAGGATGTAATTACAAGGCAATTATAACAAAATGATCGTTTATAAATGCAAATTCATTCACCTCTAGGGCTGATACCCTGTCCTTTCTAAAACTGGTACTGGGCTTAAATCTTCTATGATTAGCCAATTGAAGGGTTTACTAGCATGTACTATCTCTAAAGCCTTTCATTTCTGAGCAGCATTTACTGCATTTTTCGATATTCAGTCTGGCCTGTATGGCATGAAATTTTAATTGAGACATATGTTGTATAATAAACGATGTAACCTGGCATTGTTCTCTTTGCTTACATAACAATATCTCAATTGGTTCCACTCATTCATTGTTAATTAGCTTCTGACCAAAGGGTATTGGCAGCGTTTCCAAAATATTCTCAGCAAATAAAATAATGGAATATAAAGAAACTTAAGAGGCTCGGAATCATTCCCAGAACTCTGGCTTCAGTATTTAGGTAGAAACTCATCTATTCCTGGAGGCCGGGGCCTCCCCTCAACCAGGGAAGCCTGTTCCTGAGGTAAGTGGAGGAGGAAGATCCATCAAAGCAGCAAGGCCACGCCAGAATCGTGAAGGGCTCGCCTTTCTGGAGAGAATGTTCCAGAAACAATGGCATCTTTCCATCACAGGAAAAAATGGGAAGCCTGTCAGAGCTGGTGAGGCTTCAGAGCAAAGCTTGGGGGCCGCTTTCCATGAATGCTGTGTGACTGCATCCACAGGCCTGACCTTCAAAGGTCAGGGATTGGTTTTACTTCCAGGTCACTGACAAGATCAGCATGGTTCTCTCCTTTCTGAGAGTCCCAGACACAGACTCCACGGCTTTCTGTTTGGGGGTCTCTGCAGCTGGACGGATGCTGGAATCCTGCTATAACCAAAGCATCTTTAAGCCTTGGGGCTCTGTTCTGAAGCACTGGGCCCAGCTGGGCTCAGCAACCATTTCTATCTGCAGCCAAGTGAGCCTGGTGTGGTGTGGGTTCAAGAACAACCTCAAAACAGGAAAATCACAGGGCTGGAGAGGGGAATGGGGGAGGCACTTGCTTTGCACGAAACAGAACCTGATTTGCTCCTGGTACCACACATGATTTCCTGAGTACTGCCAGGTGTGACTGCTGAGCAGAGAACCAGGTCTAGCTCCTGAACACTGTGGGCTGTGACCCAATCCCCACCCTCTCAAAAAGAGACAAAGCACCCAAAGTCATGAGGTCTAGACCCTCCATGCAGATGGGGCTTTGGGGGTAGTCGAGGATGTCAAATCTACCAACCTCTCCCTCTGCTCTGTACCCCAGAACTGCCATTGGGCTCTAAGAAGCTGGTCTTACCTCCTCCCCCTCCCTTGCTCTCTGGGGTGTGGGGGTCAGGGGTTGACCTGGCATCAAGGACCCAGGTCCAGCAGGGGGAGCCCTTGTCTCCCTCCTGTCTCCACGGGGCTCCCTCTGCCCCTAAGACCTGGACTCAGCCCTGAGCCGGCCAGGTAAACACCTCCTCAGGTCTCTGTCACAGGCCTCCCCCACACCAGACTGTGATCAGGGAAGAGGGTTTATGTGCCCCCACCAGGGACATTAGCCATAAGCACAGACATTCGAACATTTTGATGAAGTTAAAACATCTCTGGAGGACTTTCTTTTGCTCAAGGGTCAACTCTGGGTTTCATTGCCTCAAAATTCTAGAACAGAACTTAGTCCCATAACAAGTCTCTCTCCACACAGTGAGCTCCTTTTCTTTTCACCTCTACTTTCCAATAAACTTGCCTTCTTTTTAAAAGAAAACTTAGAATACGTTAGAAATGAAATGTCAAAGGTTAGTGGTTCCACTCAGCCCATTCACACAGGTCTGGCACTTGAGAGAACAAATGGAACTGGAGGTGATTAAGAGTGCAACAGGAGCCGGAGAGATATCATGGAGGTGAGGCATTTGCCTTGCATGCAGAAGATTGGTGGGTTCGAATCCCAGCATTCCATAGGGTCCCCTGAGCCTACCAGGAGCGATTTCTGAGCATAGAGCCAGGAGTTGACCCCTGAGCACTGCCAGGTATGACCCAGAAACGAAAGAAAGAAAGAAAGAAAGAAAGAAAGAAAGAAAGAAAGAAAGAAAGAAAGAAAGAAAGAAGAAAGAAAGAAAGAAAGAAAGAAAGAAAGAAAGAAAGAAAGAAAGAAAGAAAAGAAAGAAAGAAAGAAAGAAGAAAGAAAGAAAGAAAGAAAGAAAGAAAGAAAGAAAGAAAGAAAGAAGAAAGAAAGAAAGAAAGAAAGAAAGAAAGAAAGAAAGAAAGAAAGAAAGAAAGAAAGAAAGAAAGAAAAAGAAAGAAAGAAAGGAGAAAGAGAAGAGAAAGAGAGGGAGGAAGGAAGGAGGAAGGAAGGAGGAGGAAGGAAGGAAGGAAGGAAGGAAGGAAGGAAGGAAGGAAGGAAGGAAGGAAGGAAGGAAGGAAGGAAAAGTACAACAGGAGAGAAAGTGAGAGGTGATTCTCGGGTAGTCTCACTTCTATACATTAAAGGGCATAGATTGGGGAAAAAAAACAAGAGAAGTGCTCAATTCTCTGAAAACTAGGGAATATGGAGGCATGGGAGGGGTTCTCTGTTTTTTGGGGGGACCACACTCAGCGATGCTAAGAACTTACTCCTGGCTCTTCATTCAGGGAACTTGAACTCTTGGCTAACTTGGGGACCACCTAGGGAGCTTGGATCAAACTTGAATTGCTGTTCAAAAGCATACAGCCTCCCCACTGGACTTCCCAGAGCAGAGGGTCCTTGGAATGTGGAAAGACAGGGGAACCTGTGGAGAGGGGCTGCTGACCACACATCTGGTTCCCATCCAGCTGTGAGGCAAACATTGGGATTCCACAAGACTGTAAACAAATCAATCAGTATCAATCAGTCCAGGCTGGCATTCAGGGGATCATGGCAACTGCACAGGGGGAACCCCACAGAGGGTTTGTAGGTGTCATTGGGAGACTCTCAAGCCCCCAATGTCTCATAGGCATAGAACTTTAATATTGATTTTCAGTACAATTCACATAGCCCAACATGATGAGTAAAACTAGTTCTCCATTATCTGGCACGTTAAAGCTTCTGCCACGCAGATGAGCATCTCCCAAGAGCTCTCCTTTCAGGGCACAATGGTGGATGTGACTTCTCCCTGCAACTTTCCAGAATAAATGCAATTCCCTCTGCTTTAATGCTCTGAAACTGTTGTGTACCATCGGTGGCTCACAGTGGGATGTGGTTCAAGGAATACAAATTGCAGTGTCTGCAGGAACATGCTCAAGACAGATGGTGTCTTTTTCCCATAGTGATAGGAGATGTTCATCCAAAGGGCAAAAGGATTTCTTCCTACTCGAAATTTCTGTTTCCCTAAGTATACGCGCACATATGAGTGCTTCTAACTGTTGACAGATGGCCCCAGGACATACCTGAACTTGGACATTGCTTTCCCACTTGGTAGTTCCTGTGGGGCTTCTCCCATAGCCATGAAGCAAATACTAGTATTTTACCTCTGCAAAACAGACCATGTGGCATGACTCCTAATGTGTTGAAATCTTCTCCTTTGTTGATCTCGAGGTGGCTTTTTCCTTCCATATTTTTTTTCTTTTGTTCTCTCAACAATGATACAGTGAGTGTAGGTTCGCTCACAGCGATGCTTGTTCACTCTCTGACATGACAGAGGACAGAGCTTTGGCAGCATTGCTCCACCCTAACAGGAAGCACCTGTTAGCTCCTGCAGCTCACGGTCCACTTGGGGACAGGTGTGGGTGCTGTTTCCTCCCTGAAGCTATTTCCACACAACCATTTTCCAGAGTGAGATAAGGATCAAGCACTTTGATATGCATCTGAATGGCTAGTCTGTGTGTCTGTGTACTTCTGCAAATATTCTGCAGATATCATTGGTCCTTTTGTCCCTTATGGTGTCTCCTTTCTCATTTGTTTGAAAAGATCCTTCTATCAGTGTAGCTGCTGGTTTTCTCTCAGGCAAACTGTCTTTTTTGCCCCCAGGGAAACTCAGTTTCATAGACCTACTCTCTACTTCTATTGCCTTCGGTCATTTGTAGCTCCTTACTTTGTGCTCCTGTATCTCACAAATGAGAGAGAGGATAAAATGTGTCCCTCTTCTAATTTACTCAGCACAAAACCTTCTAATCTACCCATGAGGAAAATTGCATGATTTCATCTTTTTGTAGAGCTAAGTAACATTCCACTGTGTAGATATACCATAATTTCTGTGTCCATTCATCTGTTCTCTAATACTTGGGTTATTTCCTGATCTTGACTTTCTTTTGGGAATAGTTTTGCAATGAATGAACGAAGAAGTAAAAATTCCCCCTTCAAAATCGTGTTTTGGAGCTCCGGAGGGAAATGCCATAAAGTGGAATTACAGGGTCATAAATTTTAAGTTGTTTGAAAAGCGTGTCGGTGTTGTTTTCCAAAGAGGTTGAACCAGTCAACATCCCCACTGGTGGATGAGGGTTTCTTGATTTCCACACTCACGCCGATGCCAAGGCCAATACTGCTAGTTTGGTTTTTGTAGATGGTGCCAGTCTGAGGTGATATCTGGTTGTTTTGATTTGCATTTCTCCTGTGGTAAGTTATGAAGAGCACTTTTTTCCTATACCTTATGGTCATCTATACGTCTTCTTTACCTCTTTAATAATTCCTCCCAGTTTTTCATGAGGTTGGTTATTGTTGTATTTATGACTAAGTTTTATAAATGCTCTAATACATCTTGGCTATTAACTCTTTCTTTGTCAGAAAAATGGTGAGCACATAGTTCTCCCAGGTTGAGAGTGTTTTTGTATCTTTTTATGGTACTTAATTTGGCATCTCACTTATTTATTTGGGGGGGGGGCAGGGAGTTGTTGTTGTTGTTTGGTATTTTGTTTCTGGATCACACCTGGTGGTGCTCAGGGGATACTCCTGGCTCTGCTCTCAGAAATCATCCCTGGCAGGCTTGGGGGACCATATGGGATGCCAGGATTTGAACCATTGTTCATCCTGAATCGGCTGCGTGCAAGGCAATCGCTCTACTGCTGTGCTATCTCTGGCCCCTCACTTATTTATTTCTGATACTTCTAAAATTCCACATGATCAAATTTCTCAAACTATTTTATTTTTGCTTTCCAGTTTCTAAGATTTGTGTAAAAGACCTTCTTCAAAGAAACATTTCTAGGCAATTCTACCCACTATAACCAACACCAGAGACTGATGGGTGAATCACAGAATTAATTTCTCATGGTTCTTGAGGTAGAAAGTTTATGATCAGCATACCCACTGGATTGGTTCTGGGTTCTAGTGAAAGTTTTTATACTTATTTGAAAATAATCACTTTTTTTTTTTTTTTTTTTTGCTGAGTTCTTATCAGCCTTTCTTCTTGTTCATGTCAGCTTAAGAAAGCTCTTTTCTGCTTCTTATACAACCAACCAGTCTGATGGGATTAGGGCCCCAGACTTATGACCTTTATTCTCCAAAACAGATCCTGAAGTCATCTCCCTCATCACCTTCTCCAAACTTTGCCTAAACTCCAGTTATAGTCAAACCTTGACTATAAGCACATGAGCTGGGATTGAGGAGTTAACACACTGAAGACCATAGCAATCACCAACAAACTGTTCTCTCTGTTACTTCTGATTCTTTCAGTCACTGAGATATTTAAGTCATGGAGAATTTTCCTTCATACCCATAAAGAATTTATTTTCTTAAATAGGTTTCTAACTTGTTTTTTCAGGTTGGCATTTTCCCTGAATATTTTTATTGACAGGTCTATTATTTCCTCACTAATATGAAATATCAATATTATAGAATGAAATGAATCAATGGATGCATGAATTGTTTTGACTCTCTTGCATTGATTAATTTGTCTCAGCAACAAGCCCACATTTTTTTAATTTCTGGAACATTACAGTTGGTATTACATTTGTCAATCATCAATGGTTTTTAGTTTTTCAAAACAATTTTGATTCAAATTCTTTTATTTTCTAAAATGAACTGTAGGATTTTCTGGTTACAATTTGCATAAGAATTAAATAAAGTTTCTTGTGAACTCCAGCCTTCTGTGATCAACCTTGGAGCAAGCTGGTAGTTTTCTTGCAAATCAGTCTATTGGGGACAGAGTTGTTGATTGGCTGCCGTGAATGTAATCAGAAATCTGGCTCCACCTCACACCTCATTCCTCACACCTAGCTTTATTCTAAGTCAGGGCAGTTGGTGACCAAAAGCCTAAAGATTTGACAACAAGTCTCCCTCCTGAAAAGGTCTCTATTCCAGAAGTTTCTACAGCCATCTGCCACTGCCCAATAGATGGGAGTTCGACCCAGCCACTCATATGCAGAATGTCTAGACAGAAAGTTTAGATATAGGTCCATCCCCTTCATCTGCACCCCAACACCCAAAGAACTGGTTCTTACTAACCTAACAATGTCAACTAGAAAAGGAGGGTGTCTCAAAGTAAAAGCGAGATGCCAAGGTGCTAAAGAGATAGCACAGCAGTAGGGCTTTGGCCTTGCATGCGGTCGACCTGGGAAGAACTTGGTTCAATTCCCTGCACCCATATGGTCCCCCAGCCTGCCAGGGGCAATTTCTGAGCACAGAGCCAGGAATAATCCCTGACCACAGCTGGGTGTGGCCCAACAACCAATCAATCAATTAATCAACCAATAAATAAAGTTTTAGAAAAAGTGATATGCCACTCAGAGTCAGTGTAACCATAACCTTGTTCTGCAAAGTTATTCATGACACAGCACCAAGCACCTTATTTCTTCCATGGCCAAACTCTCCCTCTTCTTCCTCTGGATTTTTACTTCTATTCTACCTTGTGTTTTTCCACATCTACTAGTTTGGCATTTCACATCGTTATTTTTATCCTGGTGGTAGAAATTACCTTTAAATAACCTTTAAAGGGTTGTTAAGCTAAGTTATCTGACTGCCTAGAAACTGAAGGTCAACCGAGTGATTAGAGAACCTCTCAATGTGTGAGGAGACCCACCCAATGAGATACTTTTTCTTCTATACATGAGAGAGTTACCCAGGCAGATTATCAACATTCAACGAAGAAAATGTTTTTGCCTGAGACTCTGGATAGAAACAGGAAATAGAATTTGATGTTGAGGCTACCAAAAGTGTTCACTCAGCAGTAGCACTCAATCCCGGAGTTCTGTGGAACAATAGTGTGTTTCTGACCAGAAGGTTCCCTTTCCCTCAGAAATATGCAGAGATCATATCAGAGATAGCAGAGATCAGAGATAGCAGAAATCCTGAGGCAACACTTAGGAGATCTGATCAAAGGTGAGAGTTGCATAGGCCTGTCAGACTGGCAGGAAGCCACGGGCCCAGATGCCCAGAGAGAGAAAAGGTGGGAGAGTGTGTCAGCTTTTAATACTAATGCATCTTTATATAGAAAATACACGTTGGTGAACATCTGGATCAAGCCAGATGGCAGAATTATCCAACCTCTGTATAGCAACTGATCGTTCTTTTATCAAAAAAAAAAGTTCCATAATGAAGTTATCTAAATTTTCATATTTTTTAAATTTAGAACTTTACATTTGTCCAGTCTCTGGATCCAGATACAGTGCAATTTTATTAAAAATCTAAACAGGGGGGCCAGAGCAATAGCACAGAGGTAGGGCATTTGTCTTGCACATAGTCAACCCAGGACAGACCCAGATTTGATCCCCAGCATCCCATATGGTCCCCCGAGCCTGCCAGGATGGATTTCTGAGTGAAGAGCCAGAGTAACCCCTGAACACTGCTGGGTGTGACCAAATCCCCAAAATAAATAAATAAATAAATAATCTAAACCGGATTCTGCAGCTATATTTGTGTCTGAGGTGCTGATATTATCAAGGCTGGTTTCAAAGTTTAGGAAACTCAAGGAAGAGACAATTACCAGGAGCACTGCAACAGGGAGCAGATTATGGCAGTATATTGTGATTGGATTGTGCAAACATCCATCAGAGATTGGTCCAAAGATTAAAGAGGCGTGGTACAAAGATTAAAAAAAGCCACCGGTGCAAAGCTAATCTGCTAGCCAAGTCTGTTCCTCTATGGAACATTTGATTTAAAACAGACTTTTCAACTAATGGAACTTGATTAATTGGAGAACTGAAAGAATTACAGTTTCTACTTTACATGGTGTCAACTAGGTCCGAGATGTGTTATGGAAATAAACAGGATGGGCACATGCTCGAGGCATAAAGCAGAAGACTGGCTTTTCTTGCCAAAGAGTCAAGTCTAATGACTAATAAGTTTTCGACTCACTCATGGTTAGAGAAATGCAAACCAAACCACATGAACACACATATCCTAAAGGAACTGAAGCAGGGAAGACACTTGTGCATTGTGTAAAGGATTATTAATTGGCTTCATCTCATAACAAGAACATTTGGCATGACCTGTTGAAGATACGTTCACAATATGGCTGAGCAATGTTATCGTAACTTACTGTGACTTCAAAGTACATATAAGCCAACCATCTTTCAGAGACCGACGGATAGACAGATTCAATACAAAGAACTAGAAGAACAGCTGTATCTACCAAATAATATTTCAAAAAGGTGCCTGCCAACAAGGCAACAGATACTGCATAAATCAATTTTTAATTCGCCCAATCAGTCAAACCTAAGCTGCCTTAGAACAGAGGGGGGAGTTCATCATTTATCTGTTTGTTTATCTCAAGGGCGATCGGTGAGTATTTTTAATTTGTCAGGCTCTGCAATGTGTTTTATATACTAACGAGTACCATTTCTCTTACAGGTTATTAGGCATAAGGTTCTTGTTTTGACTATAAACTATAGGCAAAAAACATGAATCTTGTCCATACTGTTAAATCTTTTTAAAGCACCACTTTATTTGCTTTAAATATGCTGTAGAGATATTTGATATTTATGGAATAGTGTCCTTATTACTGGAAAAATGGATTGCTTTGCATATTTGTGATTATAAATAAACGTGATGAAAATATCTGTTCATCTATGTATTTCAGCATACCTGTATGGTGATTTATACACAAATGCATGTATTTTAAACCTCTGGAAAAACTAAAAAGTTTCTTTTCAGAAAGCCAAAACAGTTTAAATAAACAATTAAGGAAAAAAGGTTAAAAAAGAAGAAAGTCAAAACAAAAACTGCCACATATAGCATATTAGTCACATTTTAAAATTATATTTTATCACATCAACAGTTCTAAGCTAATAAGTATTAATTTATTATGCATAATTAATCACCATCGTTACAGTAATATTAGTGATTATAATATTTGATGGTAACATTAGAGATAATATATTACTTTAATGATAAATCATTTTAATTATTATATTTATTACTCATAATTTATTAGCAAAATGAGAATGTTTTATTATAATTTTGGGTTATTTGTTGTATCGTACATAATACAGGCTTACTTTTTATATCAATGATTTCTTACTTATTTTGCTACAGGAGAGAGGAGGACAGGAGGGAAACTGGGGATGGGAAATGTGTACTGGTGAAGTGTGTTGGACACTACATGACTGAAACCCAATCACGAACAACCTCATATTTGTGAGGAGGGTTGTATTTTGAGCAACCTTATAATCGCGGTAATAAAATAAATAAAGTAATTTATAAAAGAATAAGTAAAGTAAATTTATAAATAAAGTGATTTATAAAAGAACCTTTATAATTTTTACTAAATTTTGAGGGCTTTCACTCTTCAAGAGATTTTAGAAACTCTCGGCCAAAGCTATTGCAAACATTCCCATGATATATTGCCATTATTTTAAAATATATTAGTTCAGGGCCAGAGACGCAGTGCAATGGAGAAGAGCACTTGCCTTGCACAAGGCCAACCTGGATTCCATCTTCGACACCCCGATGGTCCCCTAAGTAATTCCAGAAGTGGTCTTTGAGCAGAGTGCCCTAAGCACTAATATATGTGTAAGCCCTGAGTACTCCCTTCTCCACAAAACCCCAAATATGTTTATTCCATGATTATATTTATGTGCACCATAAATTATATCTTTGTGCATATAAACATATTCGAATATTTTGTTGTATAAGTGTATGTTTTAACTATCGTGTTAATTGATTTTCACATTCATCTGTATATTTTTCATAAAGTATATTATTCTTTTTTTTTTTTTTGGTTTTTGGTTTTTTGGGGGGCACACCCGGCGTTGCTCAGGGGTTACTCCTGGCTATCTACTCAGAAATAGCTCCTGGCAGGCACAGGGGGTGGGGGGGGGACTATATGGGACACCGGGATTCGAACCAACCACCTTTGGTCCTGGATCGGCTGCATGCAAGGCAAATGCCACTGTGCTATCTCTCCGGGCCCAAGTATATTATTCTTATGTATATTTCATCTTCTATATGTTTTATGTTGTGGAATTTATGCAAACTCTGAATATCCTCAGAACATAGAATTATTGTTTCTTTTTTCTTTTTGATTTTCATTTTTTCTAACTCTCGGGACTCAAATACCACTGACATTTATAGAATTATTTTATAATTACAAAACAGTTTTTTCCTAAAATGTTACTCCAATTCCACTTCCTTTTTGCATTTTTAAGACAGACACATTAACATATTGTCAATTCTTACAAGATGGTTTTTATTGACTTAAAATTAATTTTATAATATGTAATAGGTCCATTTTTTCTACAAAAATGGATGTTACTGTTTTTATCCTTTTGTTCTTAGATGGATTATAAAATGTTCCACAAAGCTCTGCTAAGCAAAATAAATCACACAAACATCTGCTCTAATTCTTAAGCTTAGTAATCAAAATTATAATAAGAAATAATCACAGTATAAAATTACAGTAACAGAATAATAATATCTCTGGTTACTAGTCTTTAGTTTGTAATTAATATATTTACTGTTCTCCTGTAATTCTGAAGTACTTTGAGTTTTCATCACACTTATTTTTCAAGGTCCTTCCAATTGCAATGTTAATGATTTTTATATATTGAATATGTCTTAGTTTTCTACATTGAATTAGACATGTATAGTGTGTGCATAAAAGAAATAAAAATTAAACACTATTGAGTGCTTTCTAAAATTTGGTTTTTACCTTTTTGTACTTAAAATCGCTTAAGGATGTTGCCCAAAGTCTTGGTAACCTTGGTTGTAGAGAGATTCAGTAATTGTGAACATTAAATCTATAAACAGTGATTAAAGCAATAGCACAGCAGGGAGGGAGGATCCTGCCTAGGATCCAGGTTCAATCCCTGGCATCCAATATGGTTCCTGGACCAAGAGTAGTGACTCCTGAGTGCAGAGCCAGGATTAATACCTGAGCATCACTGGGTGAGGCCCAACCATTCCTCCCCATAAAACATTAGCAATATTGTGAATATGTGACCTAATTAATAATTATTAAGTGAAAATTTTTAGGTGAACATAAAATAAGTAGCTTGCCTACTAAGGTCAGGATTCATACAAACTTGAAGAGATTTAAAAAATGCATTGTCTGTATAATGTTGAATTTAGTTTAGTTCTCCCAAATATCATGTTAGAGAAATGTGTGAATCCTGAATTAACCTTTATCTGAACCATCGTCCAGAAACTCTTCTGTTTCAGAGGATGCCTCTAAATTGTAGTTAGCAATGAAATTTATTAATGCACAATTATATTCTTGGCTAATCCCTTGCGAGGATCAAAGAACTTAATTCTGACCGAGTTGGAAAAGTCATCTCTTTAGCATTTATTGTGCGGCTTTAATTAATAGTGATTCTGTCCCCTCAGCTTGGAATACATTAAGCAGTGAAAAGAGACTTTAATATATTTAGCTCACATCATTCTTCGGGGATCTTAAATTCTAAAAATTAAAAAATTAAACTAGGAAATTCCAGTTACAGTCACTAAACACAAATACCATTTCATTTCGTCATAGAGCGAAGAGCAAAGAGACCCAAAGCAATGAAGGAGACTGACTTTACATTGAGACTTGACCTGCATTCTTTTAGAACTGTGACTTGTACAAAATGAAACATGGTGGTGGCAATGTCTTTATATATATATATATATATATATATATATATATATATATATATATATATATATATATATATTTATTTATTTATTTAAACACCTTGATTACATACATGATTGTGTTTGGGTTTCAGTCATGTAAAGAACATCACCCATCACCAGTGCAACATTCCCATCACCTTTTAGCTCTTCCTCTGGACAATAATTACCCAAATCTCTACCATGTGGGCAAGTCTCTAGACCAAGGCTGGGAATACTGATCTTTTTCCTTTTTTTTTTTTTAATAGATGGTGCTTTAAACTCATTCTTGGAAGATTTGAATTCTCTTTCTGCAGTGTATTGATATTCCTCTTTATTCCAGAATATTCTCATATAGAAATATCCATGTGGCATCTAGATAGAAAATGTAAGAACTGGTTGTGTGTGGTTCCTTAATAAAATGCATTATTTTGTTTTTGGTTGTGAGGCCACACACGTTGGTGCTCAGGGCTTACTTCTGGCTCTGCATTCAGAAATTACTCCTGTCAGGCTTGGGGGACCCTATGGGATGCTAGGGCTCAAACCCAGGCCTGTTGCATGCAAGGCAAACGTCCTCCCTGCTGTGCTACTTCTTGTTTATCCTTCAGTGCTGTGGCAGAGATGAGGGTCATGTTCCTGCATACTCTTTGGTTGGGTGTTCATTGGAGGTCTTGTGTATTTTGGGGGTGAAGCTGGGATTCTAGACACACAAGGTAACCTGGGGTCACATAGGATACGTGGTTGATGGATCAAATTCAAGGCATCCCTCCTGCAAGATTTATACCACTGAGCCAGCTCCAGGCCCTCAAATCATCTCATATTTAAATAGCTTCTCTCTGTGATTCTGGCTGGATAGAGGTTCAAGTCAAAAATGCCATACTGGGGTGCAGAGAGATTGTACAAAGGGCAAGATACTTGCCTTGGACCCTAGCCATCCTGGTTTCATCTCCAACACTGAAGAGGGTCCCCTGAGCCCTGCCAGGAGTCATCCCTGAGCACAGAGTCAGATGTAAGCCCTAAGCAGGTACAGATGAGGCTCCCAAACAAAAAACAAAATGAAAAGAATGTGGCACTCCTCTGGAGCTGAATGCCAGGGATTATTAAGGTCATCAGGACCAGGGTCTTATCCAGGAATACTGGACAGTGTTTGGGGTCCCACAGAGACACCCCCCCATAGGACTCTGTTTCCTAAGCATTTGCCTCACCCTACCTTTCTCTGGCTATTAATTAGCATGAGTATTTTTCTCAAGAGACACTCACCTCTTCTAAATAATACTGAAAAATAATTTTTTCTGTATTTATCTTTTTTGTTTTCTAGGCTTTTTTTTTTCTCTGTTTCCAATCCAGTGTGGATTCTTTGGTGATTTTTTTTTTCAGTAATTCTAACTAGGTCATGAATTTGGGTCATGTAGGTAAAAATATTAAAAGAAAAGGATGAAGAAGAGGAAGAGGAGGAGGAGAGGAGAATGCCAGGCCCTTTTGGGTTTGCTGTTCCTTTGATCCTCCGGGCCCTCCGAGACTCACTCGTTGATCTGCCTGTTACAGAAAAGAAAACTAAGCGATTTGTTCGCATATAGTTATATTTTGCTTCTCAAGGGAGGGAGATGGAACGAGTCCGGTCTCCGGAGGGTTGTCTGAGTACTTCTGGAGAATTATGGCTGTGTTGAAAGGAAAATTATGCATTAAAAAGGCTGAAAATTGTTAGATCCTTGAGTCATGTTTGACAACAAAAAGTTTCAACAAGCTCTGAGGCCTAAAATGATGCATTTACTGATTTCTTAAAGAATTTTCCCTGACACTAAAATTGCGTCTATAACCAAACAAAATGCTATTTGATGATACAGGCTTTTTATTTTTTCCATATGAGAGCAGAAAACTTAATTGTAGGCACTTAGTCACAAATATTTCTCAATCGACCCCTTAATTATATCTGTCTTTTATGTACTATCTGGATTTTTCCTAAAGAATGATTTTTAATATGTTTTTACGACATTAAATTTTTCACAGCATTGCTACAGAATCCCTCAAGGTCTGTTTGTCTAGTCAATTAATTGGAAGCTGTGGACTTCTGCAGAGATTCCTGTCGGAAATTTCACCACAAAATCATCACAAATCTTATGACAAAAGTTTCTCCCAAAATGTGTAGTGTGACTACAATACAAAAGAGTTATTAAGATGTGCCCATATTGGGTTGTATAGAGAGCACAGCATGTAGGACACTTGTCTTGCAAGCAATCGCTTTGAGTTCAATCCCTAGCACCCCGACAGTCCCCCAACTTGCCACCAAGGATAAACCTTGAGTGCAGAGCAAGAGTAAGATCTAAATACCACTGTTGTTTTTTTTTTTTTTTTTTTTTATTATTTTTTTTTGTTTTTTTGGGTTTTTTGGGGGTTTTGCTTTTTTTTTTTTTTTTTTTTTTTTTTTTTTTTTGGTTTTTGGGCCACACCCGGCATTGCTCAGGGGTTACTCCTGTCTGTCTGCTCAGAAATAACTCCTGGCAGGCACGGGGGACCATATGGGACACCGGGATTCGAACCAACCACCTTTGGTCCTGGATCGGCTGCTTGCAAGGCAAGCGCCGCTGTGCTATCTCTCCGGGCCCTAAATACCACTGTTGTATGGCCTAAAAGTAAAATTTAATTCGTCTATTAATGAATTGTGTCCTTTTTACTGAAAAAATAGTGATACCATATGATGGTTATGTGGTGAAATATAGTATTTTTCTTTATTGTAAACATGCTTTCTGCAGTTCTGAGAGACCATGCAAGTTCAGGGCAGGGCCTGCATAGAGCAAGATAACTTTCTTTCCTTTTGTTTGCTGTTGTTGTTGTTGTTGTTGTTTGTTTGTTGACCACACCCAGGATTCTCAGAAAAAACTCCTGGTGGTGCTCAGGGCTGTTTCAGGGAATCATTCCAGACTTTCAGCACACAAAGGCTGACTGTGTACTGCCACTTCTCAAACTCCCTTTGATTCAATTCACAATTAAAATAAATATTCAGTTCTTATCACTTTACTTCTATTCAAAACATGTTTTCAGCCAGATAAGTTTACAAATCACAGCTCATCAAATGGCTTTTGTGATGATCCACTTGAGGATTTAGAATAAATGGCAAGCCACAAAATCAAAGACCTTCCCATAACAGTTATGAATGTCACTGAATGTATGAATTCTCATCGAAGATCTTTTCCTCAGATTGACTCATTACTGAATACAATATTTTTAATTTAATAAATTTCCATTTCAATATTAAACATGTCACCTTGTTTTCTCTCGGTGTTTAATTTGTCTCCTTCCATCTTGTGTTAGAAGGTTATATTTCATATGTTCTTTGTTTTAGTTCTAGTAACTGAAATCCACTAAAATCCCAAAAGTTGGGAAGCTTTGACATGTGGTGAGTTCAAAAAAATGCAGAAAAATACAGAAGATTCAAATTTTCAGAGCTTTAGCAACAGCAATGACAATAATTGCCAAGTATTTCACCTTTTAAAATAAATGTTGTTGGGGCCGGAGCAATAGCGCAGCAGTATGGCTTTTGCTTTGCATGCAGCTGACCCAGGACAGGCCTCATTTCAATCCCAGTGTCCCACATAGTCCCCCAAGCCAGGAACAATTTCTGAGCACTAGCCAGGAGTAACCCAGAGGGTCACCAGTCCCAAAAAACAACAACAACAAAAAAAGAAATATGTTGTTGTTGGAGGGCTACAGTAGTGGTGCTCGAGGGCTCTTTCCAGCTCTGTGTTGTTTGGGGGGTCACTCTGGAGGTACTCAGGAACCACACAGTGCCAGGGATCCAACCCAGGCCACCTACATACAGAATGCCTGCTCTTCTCATCCACCCATCTCCCTCTCCAGACCAAGTCATTCACCTTTTACCAGATAAAGTTCCAAACTCTGGTTCGTATTCTAGAAATGAGATGAAAAATAAATCATTATCGCAGTCAACCATCACTGTTATCGTGGACATTATTTAACAAGGCCACATTCAGTTTGTGACACTTTTCATGCAGAGGAGAACATGAAATAAAAAATTAATAAAATGTATAAGAGCCACTATTTTTCTTGAATAAAATATAGTAAGCAGAGACTCAGAAGTGCCTGTTTGTGTAGCTCTAGGTGCAGAATAACTGTTTTTGTAGCGTTAGAAAAAATGGCTTTTAAAGTAGACACAAATGCTGTTTAACACGTTTGTTTCTTGCCATGTGACATCCCATGCCCAGGACATCTGCAAAGATTGATGAACTTTGGTAAATAATTTGTGTCACTTAACATTAATAATCCACTTTCTTGAGAAAGGCATCTGTGGTACTTGCTTGCATTATTGTTTTCTAAGCTTGCTGAAACTTAAAGGCCATTATTCAAAAAGACAAAAAACAACCAGATTTTTACTGCAAAACTGATATAATCAAAGATGGCCAACTGGGCTTCATAAATTTGGCTCAAACTCTGTTTCTGGGATTATTATCCCAGACACAGGCTATTTCCAGTTTTCAGCTCTTTATCTCCAAGTTCCAGTAGTTACACTGAAAGCAGACAAGCCCCAGAAAAAGGATCGTTTGCATCTGTATTTGGAACCCACTTACTGCCTCTCCTTTTCTCTCCCCCCACTCTCCATGGCTCTGTAGCTTAGGTCACTAAGCAGGACGGCCTTCCACTGGCTTCTCACTTGTCTGACATCACCAGTCATTGTTCCTTAACCGGTTGCAAATTGCTGGTCACTGATCTACATTGTCATCTTCTTCATCTTCTTCCTCTGGTGTCTCCAGCTTCCATTTTTATTTAGCCTTTTCCCCCACATGGCCTACCTGCCTGTGTCACCCATCTGTGTCTATCTGCTTAGCCTGGGCCTGCTGTCCTATGAGACTGCCATGTTTCTACATTACCTATTCCCCCTTCTGCTTTCTGACTAGCAAGGTTGAAAATGTCCAGTGGGATCATCTAGATTACCCACCTTTCCCCTTCAAGCCACCGGAAGTTGACCAGAACTTGACTGGCTAGTTGCCTCAAAAAGTGACTCTCTTGAGGCCAGAACAGCAAAATGATTCTCTGTAGCTTCAAATGGCTGGAAGCAACTACGTTGAACCCATTTCCCTTAACCGACCAAACCCAAAAAAGAATCATTCCTCCCTTTAGCTTTTCCTGGCAACATCCACTTTCTTTAATTCACAGTCCCAGTTCTTAACCCTGAAAAATCAAGATGTTGGTTAATTCAAGAAATGTCTGGGGGTAGGCGAGTTGGGGTGTAATGCTGGTCTTAAAGCTTTCATGGCCACTTGACTGGAGAAGCCCATTTGTAACTAAGAGATCTCCAGAGATTTCTTTTTTTTTTAAGATGAGACTAAGGCAAGAGCTTGAAATGCCAAGTAAAAGAATAATAATTCCACTCTGACTTATTTTAATACAGCTATGAATAAATTACCATGGCTAATGCCACATATGCAAATGAGGCAGGTTTGCATGCTGGGTGGAAGAAGGGAACTAAAACACATCAAAACAGGACTGTGGTCTCCTGGACCTTCCCAGAACTCGTGTCGTGTAGTGACTCCAACATTGTCTTTTTTTAAGTGGGGCAGACCTCAGGGATTCTCGGTGAATCAAATTAAAAAGTCAGTGCAAAGGCCCAAGGATGTAGTGCTGTTTGGACCCTGAGGTTTTAGGGCTATGATTGCTCACACTCAGTGGCCACCCATCTGTGGCTTCATCCTTCAATGTTAGTTCTCAGATCCACATGGGCTGTAATGCAAAATGCATTTCCATAACCCTTATTTCTATGTGGATGCATGTATTGCAATGTACTTTTTGACACTTAACATGGGAAAAAGAGGCCAAACATATCTTTAGAATTATTTTATGTGGAATTATCACTTAAGTGGTAACATATTAATACATTGGGGTGAAGAACATGATGAAATTAATTCTGTCTTATGTATAGATACACATTTACAGCTAGTCCCTGTATCAGGAAGCATTCTGTTTCCACTTGGTGGTAAGCTTTGAGAGATTTGACATACCCTTAGTATTGTTTTTACAAATGATAAGTTAATTGGCAATATTTTGAGATGTTGACTTAAAGAACATGTATCACAAAATGTATTTTCCTGGTTTCTTATTTTTACAGAGACAGTCATTCTGCACATCTCTACCATTTTATTCCCAAGGGGAGGCCAGCTCAGAAGCATGAGCTAAAGAAGTGTCACTTCGCCATCTGAGTCTGCTCTATTTATCGTCCCGGCTACAGATGTTTGCTCCAGCACTTTGCAAACAGTGTTCAGGATGCAGATCGTCGCCTCAACAGCCGCGCTTGCAAGGCTTCCTCCTCTCCAACTTGCAGCCAACAATACTTGGGGGAACAAATATAACCCTGGCACTTGATAGATTAACTGGCAAAAAGGCAAGCTTGGCATACCAGTGCTTTGCAAAGCCATTTCTGTTCCTAGGATGGGAACTTGTGCTGAACAAGGCCTATGCCTACAGAGGGGTCAAGGGTCAAAGGCTATGGTAGGTATCTGCTGTGAATGTGTGTGTGTTATTCCCTTACTAACTACTTCAGGTCAGTGACTATGCTGTGTGTACTTCGCCCAATCAAGGTGAAGCCTTCCAGATATTAGTGGGAATTAGTTAATATTAATAAATATTCTAAAAATAAATAAATAAATAAATATTCTATCAACATCACACTAAAGTAAAATGATACTGAGAATTTATTGATAATGAAATAATGTAAAGTCAGGTGTTAAAAATGTGCCTACTGTTAGATAATTTTTGTAGATATAATTTGTAGGTAAAATTTTATAGATAAAATTTGTGTCTACTTAGTGTTCAAACAAGATGGGGGTCATTGGCAAAGAGCTTTGTTTTAAATAACTCTATGTGTGTGTAGGGGGGAAAATCCTCAATTTTTATGTCTAGCTGTCATTTGTAAAGGCTTGTCTCTGGTGATCTCTGGTCCACGATTGGGACTGTCATGACTGTATAAGACAGTTTTTCAGTGGTGGTTGAATAAATGCATATGTATGTATTCACTGCTGAGAGAATTCACATGAGGTAAATTAAAAACACAAATTACATTTGTAGTCATTTCGCATGTGAGAATAAAGGAAGAGAGAAAATATTGTGTCAAAAGAAATTGTTCTCATACAAAAGAATGGGAAATAATCATTGAAAGAAATTTTTAGTTAAAAATGTAAAATCAAAATGCTGACATAAAAATTTCTTTTAAAAGTCTTTATCATGCCATATAATCTAATGAGAATAACTAGAGACGAGTCACTTTTTAAATGTTACCACAAGACCCAGTTTCATTGTCAAAAGTGTTCAAAATCTGCCCCAGTTCAAATAAAATTTTTCTCTGTTTTATTTGGGGAGGGGAGAAAAATGTTAAACATGAAACCCTTTTCAAATGTGTTATTTCTTTAAAACTAAAACAGAAATGAATTCAAAATGAATCAGGAAGAAAATAGATTTTCAATTCTTATTTTCTTGTCTGTTATTTAGGTCAGAAGTCACTTGATAAAGAACTTGATGAAATGAATTGGGTCAAAGACTGGGCATGAACTGGGTGCTGAAAGGGGGTAAAGTGATATGCATGGTACCCCTTCATGAACAATAGTGCAAACCCATGTCAAAAATGGGAGGAAAAAAAAAGACAGAAAAAGACAGATGGAGAGAGTGAGATAGAGACAGAGAGAGAAAAGTCAAATACCTGCCCCAGGGGCCGGGCGGTGGCGCTAAAGGTAAGGTGCCTGCCTTGCCTGCGCTAGCCTTGGATGGACCGAGGTTCGATCCCCCGGTGTCCCATATGGTCCCCCAAGCCAGGAGCAACTTCTGAGCACATAGCCAGGAGTAACCCCTGAGCGTTACCGGGTGTGGCCCAAAAACCAAAAAAAAAAAAAACCTGCCCCAGAGGCAGGCATCGGGGAGGGCTAGAGGGAAACTGGCACAGTGGTGATGGGAAATGTGCTTTGGTGAAAGGTGTTGGATATTGTATGAATGAAACTCAATCATGAACAACTTTGTGACCACTGTATTGAAATATAAGATATAATAAAATAAATGAAAACTGACCTTTCAGGGGCCGAAGTGGTGGCACAGTGGTAGGGTATTTGCCTAGCATGCAGCTGACTTAGACAGACTGACGTTTGATCCCCCGGGGTCCCATATGGTCCCCCGAGCCAGGAGCAATTTCTAAGTGCATAACCAGGAGTAACCTCTGAGCGACACTGGATGCAGCTCCAAAACAAACAAACAAACATACAAAAAAGGCCTGATGTTTCAAAGGAGCAATAATCTGATTTGATGAAACTATGCAGAAACAACCCAACTACAGACATATTTGTAATCATGGCGCTTCAGTAAAGATGTTATATTAAAAAGAAATTGCAGAAATGTCATTCCTTAGGCTACCACAAATTCAAGGGAATCTCCTTCTCCACACCTGCATCTCACACCAGTACACCACACCAAACCTTTCCTCCACACCTGTCCCCCACACCTGGATCACCCCACACCTTATGCCGCATCTGTAACCCACACCTTCGCAGGCCTTGGGAGCCTTCCTGTGCCCTCCTCTCTGCGGCAACCCTTCTGGTGCCTTCTCTAGAGAGAATCCTTCCTTCTCCCTGCACTGACTAGCACCCATCCCCCAATAGCCCAGCCCACCCCCTCAAAAACCTGTGTCATAGTGGTGCCCTCACCCGCATATGCTCAGGAAATGAGCCTCTTTGGGAGCTGCCCACAGAGGAGAATCCTGAGGACTGAAACCTCGCCTAGGTGCATCAGGCAGTCGAGGTAGGCACAAGACCTGGCCGCCCATCAGGGATGAGTCTCTGTAAGGAGCATGAGATGCTACTCAAAACCCTGCTGTTCAGAGAGTAACCCTCATAAACTCTGTCAGTCAGGGGGACCCACTACACACCCTGCTATTCAGTGAGGACACACACCCATGTGCCTCTTGGCTCCCTCAAAGGTGCCCTCGCAGGAGGCTGCAGGAGGAAAAGCTGGTGCTGAAGAGGCCAAGGTGGACTTCAGGCCCAGATGCTGATGGACTCAGCCAAGTGGGAGGGACCAGAGCGTGAGCCCCGCTGAGAAGCCACTTTCTTCCTGCTGTGAGAATGAGTATTGAAAGACTATACTTTCAGGGATCATTTCTATAGTATGAGAATGAGTAATGAGGGATTCTGAGTGATGGGGGGAGCGGGGAGACACATTTGAGGATCCCAGTTTAATCCTTGGCATCCATATCCCCACCCAACCCCCCAGCCTGCCAGGACTAATTTCTGAGCATAGAGCCAGGAGTAACCCCTGAGCACTACAATTGGGGGGGGGGGTTTGGGCCACACCTGGTGACACTCAGGGGTTACTCCTGGCTATGCACTCAGAAATCGCTCCTGGCATGGGGGACCATATGGGATACTGCAGCTCAAACCCAGGTCCTTCCTGGGCCAGCCATGTGCAAGGCAAATGCCCTACTGCTGCGCTATTGCTCTGGCCCTACAATTAGGGTGAACCTTTGCCCATGTAAATCGCCATGTTCGTGCATGCATCTGACTGCACGTGTGCGCGTGTGATCATGTGTGCGTATGCGTACACAGGCATGCAAGTATGTGTGCCTACATGAGCATGTCTGCACGCATGTACAGATGTAGTGTAAGTCTCCGCCCAGCACCCACTGTCCCAAAAGCCTCTTCTCTGTAGGTCACTCCTGGTTATGCTCCTCCATGGTGGGCCTTGGGAGGTGACCTTGAGGTCAGTCAGCTGAAAGGCTTGGGCAGGATGTGGACCGGTGACATCTCCTCAACTCCAAGGTCACCGGTTCCTGGTTCCTGGTGGAGAAACCAAGGCAGGGCCAATGCCCAGGACCTGCCCTCTTCATTCCCTTCCTTCCCTGGGGAAGCATCGGCCCTCACAGCTCTGAATCTGACCCTCCCCGGCACCAACTACCCCATCTGAGCCCCCAAAATGGAGCTGCAGAGTCCCCAGGCTGAAGAGCTACTTCTGGGTGTCCAGGGTCAGGCCAAGACTCCCAACAATGCCTCAGGGCAGAAGGGGATTCCTGGGATCCGCTTTCTGGCGCAGATTCCTTGTCCCGCTGCGCCTGGCCTGGTCATCATGGTCCATCACCAGGATGTGACCGGGACTCTGACTCTGCATTGGGGACAAACACACCCATGCCCCTGAAGGCAGCGCTGGCCCTGCTGCGCCTTCTCCATGGCTACGAGGCCCCTGATCCGCAGATATCTGCTTCTGCCTGGACAAACAAGCCAGGCTGCAGAGGAGGAAAAACAAACCCTCTGAAAGGTCAGTCTCGTTAATGAAATGGAAACAGCACTGCAGGGAAACCCAGACTGGCCGGGCCCTCCACTGCCCAGCATCGGGGTTGCCCAGGGCTCAGTCACCAGGAGACTGGAGGCATTGGCACCCCTTTTGGCACTGGTGTGAGACCCATTCCCCAGGGCCATTTTCGGTCCTGGTCCCACCTGTGTGGTGCCCACCCTCAGTGGGGCCAGAGGAAGGAGAGGCAGCACAGAGACTCTGAACTGGACCTTGTCACCAACAGGGCCCCCACATGTGCGGGGACTCCCCACGCTGCATTGGCTCTAGAAACTAGCTGGCACCCAGGGTGGCTCATTATACCATCCGAAGTCCCACAGCAAACCCAGCATCCGCTTAGACAGAATCTTCCTTGTCCAGAAAAAATGATGTTTGTGGGGCCCAGTCACGCACCCCACCTCTTGCCTTCATTCAGCACTTGCAGGTCCAAAACCCAGATCTCTGCTCTGACCCGAACTTGGTTGCAGCTGTTTTTGATTGGTCCCTCTGTGCCCTCCTTGGTCTATAGCTGCTTTCTGATTGGCCCCTCTGTGCCCTCTTTGGTCTGCAGCTGATTCCTGTTAATGATGAGGACAAATGTATAAAAACTCTCTCTCCCTCTCTTCTCCTCCCTCCTTCCCTCTCCCTCTCTGTCTCTCTCCCTCCCTCCCTCCCTTTCTCAGTCCCTCTCTCTCCTCTCTCTCTAGTTCTCTCTCTTCCTCTTCCTCCCTGTCCCCCTCCCTCTCTTCTTCCATCTCCCTCCCTCCTCTTCCTCCTCCTCCTACTCTTCCTCCTCCTCTTACTCTTCCTCCTCCTCTCTCTCTCTCTCTCTCTCTCTCTCTCTCTCTCTCTCTCTCTCTCTCTCTCTCTCTCTCTCTCTCTCTCTCTTTCTCTCACATTTGGCTCTACCCTATACTTCTTGACCTCCAGGAGAGCCCAGGAACTCTGGCCCTGTAGAGGCAGCGAAAGCAAGCAGGCAGTGGAATGAGGAGGTTTCAAGGGATAAGGACTCAGGAGTTCAGACACCTGAATTTCCGCAGCTATTAAAGTCGCTAAAGTGTTTCCTGTTCCTGGTGACAGTCACTGTAATGTGAGGCTGTGAACTGCCTTGTTTGTGGGCATGAAAATAACCCGTTCTTATGACAATAGCCTGTAAGGCAAGCTACTGTTGCTGCTAAACTGTTGTAAGTGATCATATGGTCATGAGCAGCATTCTTTCATTTACAAATATCACTGCTGCGGCTCCCATGCTTTGTATTTTTACTGGCAAGAAAGACAGTGCTAATGGCCAAAGCATTCGTATTGTGAGTGTGGCCTTTGCTTTGCCTGTGGCTGACCTGAGTTTGATCCCCTGAACCCCATATGATTCCCCTGAGCCTTGCCAGGCTGTGATTGCTAACTGCAGAGGCAGGAGTGAGCCCTGAGCACCGCCGGGTGTGGCCCCAAACCAAAACAAACAAATACAAGAATGATAACTACCAATTAGGCCTGTCTCTGTCTCTTGAGAGGCTCAAAAGTTCAGTAAACTATTATTCATACCAGATGAGTGAAAAGCCGATTGTCTCCGACAAAGGTGCAGACATTCCTGGGGTCTGAGCTGGTGAAGACAGTTCCTCTGCCCTCGCCCGACTTTCTTTTCCCTGGAATACACTTTCCTTTGTTTTATACACCTCCTTATTTCAACTCAACATTGTGGGATTTAGTTAACTGTCCTTTAGCTCCAGCAAGGACCTCCATCTTCTAAACCCAATTAATGGCTCTGGTCTTTCACTTTTCCTCAAGGTCATGACCTTCTCCGACTCTTCAAGACTCATTACCTGACCAGCGAGAAATATTACTCCAAGAGGCCCCCATTGCCTCATCATTCCAGCCAACACCAGAACAACAGAACATTTGAACTCTGCCCTTTTTGGGACTTTCGGGACCTTCTCTGCAGCCCTCCCTTCTCCCTGTGAATCTAGACTTCCCAATTCCAGACTCCTAATCCCTGCAGACAGGGCTAGGCTGTCTCCTTCTTGTTCTTCTCCATCCTCAATCTACATATTCTGCCTTGTGACCAGGTTCTGCCAACAGGCACTTGTCCTTTCCCATCTCCTGTGCTTCTAAAGACTGGACAGGACTGAGAGTCAGTGACTGTTGGTAGAGGCCTTTGGATTGGTCCCCATATTGCCTTCTAATTAGATGTCTCTTGATTGGTTCCTTTGGTTTACATGTTAAAAAGATAATTCCCCATTGCCTCCTCATCTGGCTTTTTCCCCCTCCCCTTGGGGGTGGGCTTTGTTTTTCCCAATAAAGGCTGCTTTGGAGCCCTGGAGGGGAGCTGCCATCTTGGCTCATGGTTCCACGCGGGGGAACTACTGGCTTGTGGGTGAACAGCTTGCGGTGTGATTTTCGGGCCTTCTCTTTCTTCCCAACTGTGTGTGGATTATTTCCTGTGTCAGAATTGCTGCTGGACCTGTGTCTCTTATCCTGCCCATGTTGGGGGCATGGGGATCCCTCTCCCTCTCTGGGAATTGTGGAACACACATCCCACTATTTCACAAGTGACAACCCACTGTGGTCCCTCAGCCTAAGACATGTTTTCTCTCTCTCTTCATATAGAGACTGGCCCACCTACATGGCAGTTCCTTTTCTTAGACATCAGCATCTTCACTAGCAGAACTGGAAGAGTTCTGGTGACACAAGATGAGCCTGCAGATTAACTCAGTGCATGGGTGTTTTATCCAATCTGAGTTGAGAAAGGGGGGTGCAGGTTTAGAGAGATGGGCTCTAATTCAGCAAAAATATGTCCCATCCTACTGACATCCCCAGAACAAACAAGAAGATCCCAGACATGTCTGGAATGAATCTTGAGTCTTAGTGTAGAGTCAAAGGAAGAAAACATGCATGGCTTAAGCACAACTATTGACATAATTATAAACATAGAAGTGTGGGTTGTTTCTCCAGCATGTAAGGTTCGTGCTTGACATAGGAACATGCTAAATCACATGGCACAGAACGAATATGTGCCACTAATTGTCTTTTCCAGAATGAAACTTGCTCTGGATGGTGGGGACGGAACTCAGACTTCCAAGACAACCAGCAATCCCTTCCTAACATTGTTTTTCCCTGAAGCGCTAGAGTCAACATCTTTTGAGGAATCCAAGTGACTCTACTGAGACTGGCAAATCACTTGGCTGTGGCTTCACTGACACACATTGGCAGGCCGAGATTAAACATGTTCACCAGCAGTAAAAGAGCCTCCCTGATGAGACAGAGAACAAGCTTCTCAGGAAAGTCTGGGATGGTGGAGCACTGGGAACAGGAGAAGTCACTTGGGTCACCCTCCAGAGCGCCCAGGCGGCGTGTGGCCATGGAACCATAGTGGGTCTCTGGTGGTGCCTTCCACAGGGTAATTGGCTGGGAAAAGCTCCTCCAGTTCTTCGCTCAGTAGCTTCCACAGGCAAATGTTCAAGACAGAAGCCAATGGGACGTCTCCAGAGATGCCTGCAAGGGTTAAAGAAATGGACCCTCCTTTTAGACAGCTGGTGGCTATGCCCATCCTGAGGACACAGAGGACAGACCCAGACACAGTCCTTGTTCCCTCATTTTTGCAAATGAGATCTCAACGTAGTTTAAAGAGGCCTATTCATTCTCTTCTTCATTTCCCTTTGTCTGTTTTGGGCAGCTGAACATTAAACATTAAGACATTTAAGGCTTTGGCTGGAGTCATAGCACGGCAGGGAAGGTGTTTGCTTTCCACACAGACAACCTCAGTTCAATCCCCGGCATCCCTTAAGGTATCCTGTGCTTGCCAGAAGTGATTCCCGAGTTCAGAGCCAGGAGTAAGCCCTAAACATTCAAAACAAACCCAAAATGGCAATATGCAAAGCTCATGTCTATTGCAAAGGAACATTACTTGTTCCCCAAACACCTGAGACGCACTTTGATGTTTAGCCCATGCTGACTCTCAGCTGCATCACCCACAGCAAATCCACACAAAAAATAACAGTACATAGGAGCTCTTGGGAAAGAAATGAGTGAGGTTTCTGGGGTTGCCTCACCTGCATTCAATGCAGAGCTCTTTCTACAACAACAATAACTCCAGGGAGAAAACGCAGGCAAGGATAGGCCATGCAAGGAAATCACTAAGGCAGCAGAAAATGCCTGGCAGAGGCTCAGGGCAGGTTTCTGAAGCAAAGATTTGAAAACAATCCACTCAACAGGCTCAAAAACTAGAGGAAGCTGTGGCCCAGATCTGTGTGAACAAAGGGGGAAAAAGCAATAAATAAAGACAGTGAAAATAAGCTAGCAGGGACTGTGGCACTGCAAGCAACGCCTCTAAAAGGAAGGAAGGAACGTCTTTGCTCCTGAGCTTAAAAGGCACATTTGGGAGAGAGGAAAAAGCAGTAAACGTCAAGGCAAGATGGTAGCAACTGTCAAAGCCAACACAGGGAAAAAATTAAAAGAAAAGACTGCGGCATAGGCAATTCTCCTTGCGTTTCCCGCATGAGGAATGAGACACTGGTTCAAAATATTCACCTAAAAATTAGCACGTACTATCCCTTAGATCATAACTGCCAATTGTGGCTTCCACAGAGCCTTGGAGAAGGGACCATTTCGGTGCATTATTTGCTGGTGTCTTCAGACCCGCGCAGAGAATGCCACTGATTTGTGATGTCAGCACACCCGGCAGGCGGGGCTGAGGTGGAAAGGAGCAGAATTTTGTGCTATTGGAGTGAAGTTGCTATAAATCCAAAATAGTGCGTATAACTTTAGAATGGTAAATGTGATCCCCATGGCAACCACTAAGAAAATCATTCGGAAAATGAGGAAATTAGAAAGGAATTTAAACATTTCATTACAAAAATGCAGCAATGCATGAAATGAGGGATTGAAAAAAAGAAGAAGAATGAGAGGGAGAGACAACAAGGAGCCAAATGAGAGAGTTTCCTCCTTATCAGGAATTGTTTCATGTAGAAATGAATGAAGTAATAAAAGACTGAGCTCAGCAGAATGGCAGGGGAAAAAAATACAGGATCCAACAATGCGTCATCTAGAAGGAACTCACTTTGGTTACAAGAAAACCAATAAAGTATATGTGAAAGGAAGAGGCTCCTTGTGGTAGAAAAGCAAAAGAAGCAGGTGCAACTATATAAACATCAGATAAGATATGCTTCTATCACAAAAGACAGAGGGCATTATAGTGTTTAAGTCTGTGTGCAGAGCAAGGTTAAAAATTATAAATATTTGTGATCCTAATGGAAGGACATATAGTGGTGTGTGTGTGTGTGTGTGTGTGTGTGTGTGTGTGTGTGTGTGTGTGATGAAAAAACTCATAGGCTGGCAGGCAGGGAGTTGATGGAGACCACAATGTCATTCTCTTTTTCTTGTTTGTTGATTTGTTTTGTTGGTTTGTTTTGGCCCACACCTAGTGGTGCTCAGGGGATACTCCTGGTCTGAGCTTAAAAATCGCTCCTGGCTCAAGGGACCATATGGGATGCGAATCCACATCAGTCCTGGGTTAGCTGCATGCACGGCAAATGCCCTACCACTGTTCTACCTCTCCAGCCCCTGAATATGTCATTCTTGGTTTTTGTTTGTTTGTTTGTTTTTTGGTTTTTTTGGGTTTTGGGTCATGCCCAGCAGTGCACAGGGGTTACTCCTGGCTCTATGCTCAGAAATTGCTCCTGGCAGGCTCAGGGGACCATATGGGATGCTGGGATTTGAACTACCGTCCTTCTGCATGCAAGGCAAACCGCCTACCTCCATGCTATCTCTCCAGCCCCTATATGTCTGTCACTCTTTTGTTTTGTTTTGTTTTGGGTTTTTTTTTTTTGGTTTTTTGGTTTTTGTTTTTTTTTTTTTGGGGGGGGGACATCCAGCAGCACTCAGGGGTTATTCCTGGCTATCTGCTCAGAAATAGCTCCTGGCAGGTATGGGGGACCGTATGGGATGCTGGGATTCGAACTAACCACCTTAGGTCCTGGATGGGCTGCTTGCAAAGCAAACACCGCTGTGCTATCTCTCCGGCCCCATATCTGTCACTCTTAATGAAGAATAGGACAGCCGAAAAGAAAAAAGCTAAAGAAGAGTTAAACAGTGCCATGAACCAACTCGATCCAAAAGATGCTCTAAAGAGCAGTTGGAATATTTATTAGTTCACAGAATGAGTCTGAGGCAATAGAAAAAGAAGGATATCAGTCAAAGTGAAGTCTCTGGTAACCAAAATAGAAGTTAGAAATCAAAATTGGAGAGATACACAGAGAAGAGTCCTGCATCTGTGACTGTTAAACAACGTATCACAACCAACGAATCCGAAGCAAAAGGCAGATTGGGAAGGGACCCCCCCCCCCCCGCTCCCGACACCCACAGCAATGAGATCTTGGGAAGAAAGAAAACCAATAGCCCTAAAACTGCCAGGACCCAGTTGGTAAGACCTCACACAGGCTCAAGAACAGACCCAGAGAAGGCTGGGCCACTCCTAGAGAAGTTCCAGCAGGGACAAAGACCAGGACAAGAAGATCAAAGCAGGCCATCAACTGCTCCTCTTCCAAGTGTTCCTCTTGGAAGCCGCCCCAGCAACAGTCTCTCATGTAGAGAGAAGAATCCATGTAGAGAAATTATAAAAGCCCATTTGGAACAAGGAAAACGTGCGTGCACATATTTTGCTGTTCCGTGCACATGGTACATGCATGCATGTGTTTTATTCATTTTTTTTTTGTGGTTTTTGGGTCACCCCCGGCAGTGTTCAGGGGTTATTCCTGGCTCCATGCTCAGAAATTGCTCCTGGCAGGCTTGGGGGACCATATGGGACGCCGGGATTCGAACCGACGACCTCCTGCATGAAAGGTAAACGCCTTACCTCCATGCTATCTCTCTGGCCCCGCATGCATGTGTTTTGATATGGATACTTTCATATTTTAATGCTGAAAAATGTGCTGATGCTTGATCTCTCTCTCTCTCTCTCTCTCTCCACACTCTGGAGAACCCTGTGTTGTCCCTCTCTCCTTTCTCAAAAAAAATTGGGGGGGGGGGCTTTTGGGCCACACCCAGTGACTCTCAGGGGTTACTCCTGGCTATGTGCTCAGAAATCGCTCCTGGCTCAGGGGACCATATGGGATTCTGGGGACCAGACCCAGGTTCGTCCTGTGTCATCCACGTGCAAGGCAAATGTTCTACTGCTGTGCTATCACTCCGGCCCCTCCTTTCTCAAAATTTCTAAAGAAAACCAGTTTTAACTTCACTACCTTCATCTCCCCTCCTAAAATATGAACTTTCATACTTTCATGCTGGGATGTGTATATTCTCTCTCTCTTCTCTCTCTCTCTCTCTTTCTCTCTCTCACTCTCTCTCTCCTCTCTCCAGTCTAGAGAAGCCCAAGTTTTCTCTTGAGCCTCCTCTCTCTCAGTCTCTCTCTCTCTTCAAAATTTCTAAATTTTGCTCCTCTCCTCAAGAAATTTCTTTCCTGCAAGGGAAGGACAATGGACCCAAAAGGCCTGGGTCAGGTCTAGGACTGACATTAATTTTCTGCAAAGAGCAAAGCTCTCACTCAGCAGATTCTTATCAGTCCTAGGTTTCCCCAGCCATTCCTTAAGGGACAGAGATGGAGAGAGAGAAAGCAGTGGATGCCCTTCCCAAGGCTGCTGCCTCTCACCCCCCACTTCACATAAGTCACCTGGGGACCCCCATAGGGATCAGATACAACAAAATATTTCATGTCTAGTTAGAAAATACTAAGGGGTAAAAATATAAACACAACTTATCAAAACATGTGAGATACAGTAAAAACAGTGCTTAAGGGGAAAATGGGTAGTTATAAAAAGCTTATGCTGAAACGGCAAGAAGACCAGAGGGAGGGAGAGAAGAGAGAGGGAAGGGAGGGAGGGGGAGGGAGGGAGGGAGGGAGGGAGGGAGGGAGGGAGGAAGGGAGGGAGGGAGGAAAGGCAGGGAGGGAGGGAGAGAAAGAGAGAGAGGTCTCAAATCAACAATTCAAAAGTTACAACTTAAGGAACTTGAAAAAAATAGCACTTAACCTAGCAAAAGAGGACATGAAAAAGGTCAGAGAAGAAAAAATTAGGATTATAGAGAAAAGTAATAAAAATACAAATTAGGTCTTTGAAACAATAAACAGAAAGATAAACCTCTAGCTAGATGAACTTTTGTCCAAGATGAGAAGATTCCACATAACTCAGCTGAGAAATAAAAATGACAGCATTACTTCTGCTTTTGCTGTAGTGAAAACAGTTAGTTATGAGACTACTTTAAATGTCCCATCTAGTACCTACTGGCAAATCATGAGTACTCGGTAGCAACTTGATGCACTAGCACACACGCGCTCTCTCTCTGTCTCTGTCTCTGTCTCTCTGTCTCTGTCTCTCTGTCTCTGTCTCTGTCTCTGTCTCTCTCTCTCTCTCTCTCTCTCTCTCTCTCTCTCTCTCATGAAAGTCCTGTTTATGGGAATCTAGGATTCCTCGGATCACAGAAATAACCAATAATTTCAAAATGATTACTGGCCCCCAAATCAAAGTGGATAGGACAGACTAGTTTGTATTGCAATAATGACCACTAACTGAGCTGTCTCACTCTTAAGGTAGGTTCCCCATGACAAGAAAGTGAGTGAGGGGCCAAACAATAGCACAGTGAGTAGGGTATTTACCTTGCATGCAGCCGACCGGGGTTCAATCCCCTGCATCCCATATAGTCCTCTAGGCTGCTAGGTGTGATTTCTGAGTGCAGAGCCAGGAGTAAGCCCTGAGCACTGCCAGATGTGGCTCAGAAACCAAAAAAAGAAAAAGAAAGAAAGAAAGAAAGAAAGAAAGAAAGAAAGAAAGAAAGAAAGAAAGAAAGAAAGAAAGAAAGAAGAAAGAAAGAAAGAAAGAAAGAAAGAAAGAAAGAGAAAGAAAGAAAGAAAGAAAGAAAGAAGAAAGAAAGAAAGAAAGAAAGAAAGAAAGAAAGAAAGAAAGAAAGAAAGAAAGAAAGAAAGAAAGAAAGAAAGAAAGAAAGAAAGAATGAAAGAAAGAAAAAGAAAGAAAGAAACGAAAGAAGAAAAAAAGCAAAAAGAAAGTGAATGAAAGAGAAAAGAAGGATGGATAAGATGCTGAGAAGCAGAGATGAATGAGATGGGAGAAGAGGGGAGGAGGCAAGAAGAGGGAGAGAGAAGAAAGAAAACAGGAGCTCTGTGTCACTTTTATTATTCAGAACCAAGACCCATCCCGCCGCCTTCTTCACCCAGATGTGGTTCCTGTCTTTACACTCTTTGGTTGATGTCATTGTTCTTTTGTTTAGTTTAAAGACACACTTAGGAGATCTTCCTTCCTTGCTACTTGGGGTCACTCCTGACAGAGCTCTAGAGATTGTGGTAATGCGAGGTACAGAATCTAGGGTTCCCCTCATGCAAAATCTGCACACCTGCTTTGAGTCAACTTCCTGACACATTCTGACCACTGACTTGTCATAGAAGGAGGGGGCACTGTGATTGACAAGCAAAACTCAGGACCTCAACAGGGATGAAGAATACAGCTATCCTAGGCAGGAAAGGACACAGGCCAGCAAGTCCTGACTGAGAGACAGGAATTCTGAGCATCCAGAGGAACTTCCAGAATGTTCTCCAAAATCCTGAATTATACCATACTGCTTAATGGTACCCACAGGTTAGATTAACTGGGGAGCTTCCAACATGAGTCCTTGAATCTAAGTCCCAGACTTAGATTCCACTTGTGTGAAATGGATCATAGGCATGTTCTGAGATGTAGAACTCTCTTTGCAAAAGGAGCATGTCCCATAGCTGTCACCCACTTTATGGCCACAGAGCACATCTCAACCAGGAGAGGCACAAAGCTCGCTCTTCCTTCAGACCAGCAGTTTTTGCTCAGGGCTCTGAGCTTACTCAGCGGCTAGCCTGGGACTAGTTGATGAAATTGTTGTCAACAGCATTTCATAAACTGGGTGACTACATCTCATCTCATTTTACCTCATGGAAGCCACTGCCTTAGAAGGCACCCCAGGGGGGCCGGGCGGTGGCGCTGGAGGTAAGGTGCCTGCCTTGCCTGCGCTAGCCTAGGACGGACCGCGGTTCGATCCCCCGGCGTCCCATATGGTCCCCCAAGCCAGGAGCGACTTCTGAGCACATAGCCAGGAGTAACCCCTGAGCGTCACCGGGTGTGGCCCAAAAACAAAAACAAAAACAAAAACAAAAACAAAAAAAAAGAAGGCACCCCAGGAACCTGAATCCAATCACGGATCCTGAGTCTGTAAAATCACCCACACGCCCTATCTCCAACCCCAGGTGAATGAGTCTGAATCAGGGTTGTGCATGAAATAATCCAAAACAGACTGAGGGTGAAACACATGTAGTCTGGCAATCTTGTACCTCATATCACCACCAGCTGCCTGCCAGAACTGCCAGTTTTATCGAGTCCAGAGACCACCCCTGAGTGGGGCAGTAAGGACAGAGTAAGGACAGATATCAGGCCATCCTGAGCCAGCCCCACCCATGTTTACAAGCAAGACAATCTCTGTTTTGGGGTAAATCCCAAACATACAAAGGAACCAGGGATGATCTTTGGTTTAGGTAAAATAAGGTGTAACCTACCACCGAGTCTGAAGCACAAAACCATGGTTATCTCCTTGCACCCCTAAAAGACACTCTGGGGTGCCATGTGCTAGAGTTGGCTCTGATGTCTGTGCACCTGGAAACTAAGGAGCCTCATCTCCCAGCCCTCTCCTCCCTCCGGGACTCTGGACCAAGCCCTTCCCCAGACACAACCAGCCCAGCGCTGTGTTCCCTGGCCCTTCTCCCAGCCGACTGGAAGCTTCTGGGAGCTTCTTGAGCCACTGCTGGGTGTGAGTGGGCTCCCGAACGGCCCCATCTAAGTCTGATGCACCTGGGCTGGGCGACATTCCTTGCTGTCATGAGACATGAGCTCTTCGGCTGCCTGCTCCCATATCAAAGCGCCTCCTGAAGCGGAGTGAATGACAGGATTTCCCCGAGACAAGTCCCAGCGCCCTTGATAAGAGCCCAGAATAGACTTGTCGGGGTGAGAGAGTGGAAAGAATCTGCTGATACCGACGGAGCCGTCCGGGACAGCTGCCAGAGGGCATGACCTGGAGCGGGTCCTACGACCCTTTCATATCCACCTTCTTTCCAAGGAGATAACAGGCTTCTGCCCCGGCCGGAGAGCAAGGGAGAAAGTGACTAAGCAGACAGGAGGGATGACCAAAGCACATGGGCTTCTCTGTTCCCCTCTGCCTGGTCCCCTTCCCTCCTCTCCCCAAGGTGCTGGAACTCGAAGACACAGCCCATGTAGGGGAGACAACCCAGGCACTCAGTAGACACAGGCTGGCGTGGCTTGCCAGGTGCAGAGGGACCAGGTAAGCTCGCAAGACGGTGGAGGTAAAAGAATGAAATGAAGCAGACAAGTCGCTGGGGCTGGAGAAGTGGCTGTAAGGCCTGGAGCAGAGTCTGGGCATGGAAGAGGTTCCATCTCATGCACCAAAGACACCCTTGAGAATCACCTGAAGCAACTCTAAGCACTGCTGTGGGTGAGCCCCCCCAAACAAGATGAAACAGAATCTCATCATGATGGGAGAGAGTACACAGGGCAGGATCTCAGGCCTGGCTTGCGCAAAGCTCCGGTTCAGTTCCCGGATATCATTGTCCCCAGTGCTCCAGAGTTATCAGGATAGCTCAAGAGGTCCCTGTGATCAGGAGTGACTCCTAGGATCCTGACCATCACTGGAGCAGACCCTTCAAAAGAATTAGACAAAGGTGGGATCAGAGTCATAGTACAGTGCTAGGGTTTTCCTTGCATGCAGCTGACCCAGGAAAAACCCGGGTTTGATTTCCAGCATCCCATATGGTTCCCTGAGCCTGCCAGGAGCAATTACTGAGTGCAGAGCCAGAAGTAACCCCTGAGCACCACCGGGGGGGGGGGGGAGGGAAGGAAGGAAGGAAGAAAGGAAGGAAGGAAGGAAGGAAGGAAGGAAGGAAGGAAGGAAGGGAGGGAGGGAGGGAGGGAGGGAGGGAGGGAGGGAGGGAGGGAGGGAGGGAGGGAGGAAGGGAGGGAGGGAGGGAAGGAGGAAGGAGCCCACCTAGAACCACGTCATTCTTCCAGTTAGATTCATCCTGAAATGATAGAAGTAGCCCGTTAGCTCACAGCATAGCCCAGTGCTGCAGGGTCATTTTACACTCAGTTCATTCCATTTCACACGGTGACTCTACCCCGTCCCTTCCACATTGGCAGGAGGAAAATAGGAACAGTCAGAGAAGCAGAGTGTCTACAGCTCAGGAGCATCCTTGTCTGCTTTTGCTTTATTGGGGGGAATCTCACCCAGTAATGCTTAGGGATTAATCTTGGCTCTGTGCTCAGGAATCGATCACTTAGGGGATCATATGTGGTGCTGGAAATCAGACTATAGTTGGCTGCATACAAGGTAACTTCCCTACTCATTGTCATACCTTTCTACCCCTTGCTTCTCTATGATCCTTTCTTTTTCTTGAACTCAAAGATTCATCATGGCTCAAAAATTAACTCTAAAAGTTATTTAAAGTAGAACTCCATTTTTTCTCTTACTAGGCTAAATTCTGAGCCAATTAAAAGATAAATATGTCAAAACAAAGGTTCTTATTTCTTTTAAACAGGCGGCCAAAACTTATAGCTAGGCAATAGTAAAAAGACAATTTTCAATGGATGGGAAGTGACTTTGTGAATAAATAATTGGAATAGTGACAGTTATAAGCAAAGACATGTTTATTTGTTCAATAAAAATAGCAGTATATTTCATCAATAGTATGCTAATATGTGTGTCAAAAGAATTTTAAGTCGTTTTGGAGAAAGCATAGCTCTTTTAAAAGGTTTATTTTGAAGTAAGGATAAAAATAAAAAATGTAAAAGAAGTTCTTATATAATTATTATTGCTAAAATAGCACCCAGCTTGATCATGGGTGGTATTAGCAATGTTCATTAAGGAGTCATTCAATGATTATGTTAACACATCTGGCATATTTTTGAGTCTGATTGACATCCCTCAACTCACAAGCATAACTGATTTTCCTTCAGTGAAATGAAGTGCAGATTCTGGAAGGAAAGTCTGACATCTCTAGAAAAGTTAAGGTCAAGGACTTGGCAGACTATGTCGTCGACTGTACCAGATGTTCCTGGGAGAAGAGGCATAGCAATTAAAAACCATAGAGACCTACGATCACAGATTTGTAGCCCAAAAGGGGTTTTTAGAGATTAAATTACCTACCCTTGAGGAAAGGAACACATAAATGAGGTTCAAGAATAACCTTCTGGGCCCAGACTGGTCAGCAGCATCTGGGCTAGAACTCAGATCCTGCCAGCTTGACTCTCCTCTGTGACAGACATTCCAACTTCCATTTAACACTCAATTCTATGGGAAATCATCCCCCTAACCAAACTCCTAGGCCAGGATAGTCCCCTGGGTAAAACCATTCTGGTTCATTGCAATATAAGAGGGGGGCAAACATGTGCAGGAAAGGATCCAATTAAGCAACTTAGGGTTTTTTAGTTCAAGAAGGCAATGTAGGCCTACACAGAATAGGGAATTGTTACGACTTTACCCTATACTTTGAGGGCACCTGTTAAGGGGGATGTGTGAACACTCCTGCTGATTGGCTGTGTGAAATATCCCAGATGGTTGACTGTGTGAACTATCTGGGTTGATTGGCTATGAAAAATCTTTGCTGATTGGCTAAGTAAACTACCCCTGCTGATTGACTGTGTGAACTAACCCAGTCTCTGCTCCTCATGTACCAACTGTCATGAATGTCTCCATCAATTTAAACAATGGCTCTCATGTTGAGAATCAGGAGGGAAGAATGGTATTATAGAATAAATGACCAGCCTCTAACCTCTCCCTTCGGTGCTCAGGCAGCCCTAAATCTTGGACAATCTTTATGTGTTTGTTTATTTGCACCTGATTCCTGCTGGATGGAGGTGAAAGGTGCCAATCTTTTGGGCTTTATTGTGATAAATGTCCACACTATTATTAGTGAATTGCCCTTTGTGGTAGAAGTTGATAAAGAAGACTAACAAAAGAGACCATTGGCTTTTTGTATCTACTTGATTCCAGCTCCTAAATCTTGTTCCATCTTCATTTGATATTAATATCTAAATTCCAGTTAATGCTAAGTCATGTCTGGGTATTTTGACAAAATATGTCAAATTAACATTAAGTATACAATACTGAAAAAAAAACAGGTGTATGGTTAAAGGTCATCAACATCATGCTAACACATGTTCAAATACACGCCAACAAACACTGCTTCCTTTGACCTTTTCCAAGAGTTCATATTTCCCCACATTTGAGTGCTGATATTAAAAATGTGTAAAACACACATAATTTGACCAAAATAGGACAACAACTGTTTGACAAGCTCAATTAAACACTGTGTGGGTTTCACAACCTTCCTTTCATGGGCAAAGTGAAGCCAAAGTCCACCTTGGAAGAAGGAAGTTTTCATTCCAATAGTCACCTCATTGGTCCCATATGAGTCTGATACCTACCAAAACTGGAGAATGATAAAGACTAAGTCCTATCATAATATTTTCCTTTGTGTGAGGAGGGATTGAGGACTCAACCTTTCACTGACAAACTGGAGGATATCTTGAGGTGGATGGACACCTAGAATATGAGGGGGAAGCACAGTTAGTACAGACCAGTGACCTCTCTCAACACCAATGGCCTCTTTTCTCCTTGGCTAGTGGCAGATTCAATCTGTGGATAAACTGAAAGGGGATATGGTCTCTTACTTATTCCTAACCCCAACTTCCCCCCTTCTGTTTGGACAAGCCCACTCATCCCTGCATTAGCTGTCTGTTCTGTGGTTCTAAAACACACAAATATCAGAACCTCCAGGGAACTTGGTAAAGATACAAAGGCCCAGGCCAACTTTCACCTCCAGAATTCTGAGTCTCTGGGAGCTGTCCTGGTTGTCCAACTAAATACTTTTGCCACCAAATTCAAGTTGTCAGCGTATGTTCTGAATACTCTGTGATAGATTCTGGCATGATGACTACAAGAAAACATCTTGTAGTTGCCACTCAGAGACTCTTGCCTTATAGTCTGCTGAATTTTATCTAAAGTAATAAAAACTCAGTGACCTGGCAGTGGAAACCTGGTAAAAAAAAAAAAAAAAAGACCCCTTTATAATATCCAGCTTCAGCTGGAAGAATCTTCTAGTAAACACAGGCCTTTCCTGTTGAGAAACAGAGAATCTAGCCTTGGTAAAATGGAGGTGAGAGGCCAGTAAGATCTCATCATCCCACTCCATCAACACAGCCCATGGAAAGTGTTTCTTTTCACCTGAAACGTTTTGGTAGGAATCTATGGCTTAAAGACAAAGGTAGCACACCCCATAAAAAAAAAACAAAAACAGGAAGACCGAGTTCCCAGTCAGGGCTCAGACTTAATCCCTTTCATGCCCACCTCATGCATCATCTTAGTCCAACAACTGAACTGTGCAGTTGGAGCGATGCGACAGGATGGCTGCAGAGTTTCATGTTTAGATGCCAGCAGACTCTGGGGAATTGACTTTTGTAAGGAAAGGAGGAAAACATCTGAGAAGAGATGGAGGTTTTAGCTAATTGGTTCAGGGAAATGAGATCTTTTGGTGAAGCAAGAGAACACACTCCTCAGGAGAAGTTCATTACTGGGGGAAATGAGGCGCCGAGTCATGGGGCAATTGTGTTCAGTAGGTTGAGTCTGAGCTGTCTCCTTTCCACAGGACAGAAGGACCAGCAATGAGGTTGCAAAAGGCACAACAGGGGGTGAAGGATTGAGTTGCAAACATATGCGGCAGCCATCCAGAAAATCCTAATTCATTTTCTACATCATTCTCTCGCCTGTTTCGTCAATTCATTCGATTCCCAATGAAATTCCCAAAGCACCTTGAACTGCTTTTATTTATTTACTTATTTTGTTATATGCACACTTCCATATGTGGGAAGCACCCAGCAGGGCAAAGTTACCAGGCTGTCCCTTGTGGACTCGCTTGGAGCAGAAGACAGAGGCTTTCATGGCAGCTATGCACAGAGTGCTGTGGGCTTTCAGGAAACACAGAAGTGCTGAAACTTATCCTGAAAGATCCCATTTCAAGAACTCAATCTTAGAGAATGAAGATCTGATGAGGAGAGGGGAAAAAAAAAAGAAGACGGTCTTAAAGAAGAGAGTCTGGCAGCTTTGAGGACAGGCAGAGTGTGATATACGCAGAGCCCAGGGTGGTTCTGGGAGGAAAGGGTCTGAGCCAGCAGCCAGGAGCAGGTGCCAGATCAGGAAGGAGCCCGCATTCCACACCAGGGAGTGGGAGCTGGGAGGTAACCACAGAGCTCTGGAAGCCACTGGAAGATGGAAATTGCCAAGTGATAAAAATCATATCTAGGCTTCTGAAGCTCTTATTGGACTCGCGGCAAAGAGGAGGAGGTGGATTGTGTAAATGGTTTGATAATAACTGCAGACATCGACTGGCTAGAGAAAAATCGGGTTTCAATCTCACTCCCAGATCTTCAATTCCCTCCTTGAACATGCACAGCCAGCAAAGCTCAGCGCTGCTGTCCATGCCAAGTCGAGGCCCTACCATGCTGTGACTGAGTCGCCCGGGGCTGGGAAGGCACAGAGGTGAAGGAGAGAAGTCCCCACTCGCACCTGGGCACCTGGCAGGAAGAGTTCTCCTTCCCCACTCTCTTTCTCCGCCCTTCCAGATTGCAAAACCTACAAAATCACTTTTCTCTGCTGCCAATGGGTGATCTCTAACAAAGAAGCACGTAGGGTGCTGTTGGGAGCAAACCAGCTGGCCCAAAAGATGAGTTTGACTTTGGGGTTTTTCGCCTCGGCCAAGTAGAGCCTGTTCCTCAGAGTTTCCGAGCAGGAGGCAAGAGATGGAAGGGCAGAGCCTTTGAGGCCCAGCTTAGAGCAGCCCAGTCTGAGAAGCTTCCAGATCAGAAGATTGGTGAGACCTTTGGTGGACAGAGAGTTTTCCTCCATGGAGGTAAAAACACAATCTGTGCAAATATCTAGCGAGGTTCAACTCAATCACACACTCTATGCATGAATATTAGTCATCTGTGAACGATCTATTACAGCCATAAGAAATAATGCTGGTGGCAAAAAATAGGTGTTGCTTGATGAATTGTACAAACAGGAAAAAAATGGGCACCAAAGATAATGCTTTTTGTCTACGTATTTACCACATGCAAGAGTCTCTGGATGGAAGCAAACAGGAGAAGGAAGCCAAAACTATAATTAAGCAGAAAATAAATATCGTGGAAGGTCATGCATGGCTCCTAGAGAGCTGGAGAAGTTGAAGAGGCCCCGGGGACAGGAGTGAAGGATTTAACTCTGGGGGCTGGTCTGGCAAGAAATCCCCAAGGGGCTGATGGGAAAATGAGCAGCTTTGTAAGTGATGTTCTGGGGAAATAGCCCACACTATGGAATAAGATGTGAAACAAGAGAAAAATACATCCCTGGAATTCTTGCAATGTGCCTCTATGTTGGTGGTTTCATTCGTGCGGAGCCCCGGATAAATGACACTCACTTAAAATTAGAAGCAACACCATTAAAACACTCAAGAAAACATATTCTAGAAAGAGCGCTGGATGGAAAATAATAATTCTTAATCTGACTTCCCTACCTGATACCTGTCAAAGCAATGAAAGCAAGCAGTCTCGCGTGGGCAAGGTGAGGCAGATTCAAGTTGGCAAACCACAGAGGCAGTGGGAAGGTTATTCAAGAAATGAAAATAGAATAGGGGAATGGAAAATTAAAACTTGACTTAGGCAGAGTCTTGCGGCTAAACTAATCATGCGTTCTCTCAAACGTGTGCTGAACTTTCTTCAAAAAGACTCATCTAGAAAACAACCATAAAGATCAGAAGTGAATGAGTTATTAACCACTAGTTAGCACCACGCAATTTTCAGATGATAATTGGGTGAAACTTTGGTGTTAATTTTCCACAAAAAGAGCCAGAGTGGTAGCACAGCGGTAGGGCATTTGCCTTGCCTACAGCTGACCCAGGATAGACATGAATTCGATCCCGGGCATCCCATATGGTCCTTGCGCTTGCCAGGAGCGATTTCTGAGTACAGAGCCAGGAGTAACCCCTGAGCACCGCTGGGTGTGTCCCAAAACCCCCCTCCATTTTTTCCCACGAAAACCCCAATTCCAAGTCCCAACATTGTGGAGGGGCTTTCTGAAATGAAAAGTGTGTCTTTCTGGGTACCACATGGGATGTCGGAGTGAGAGAGAAGCTGGCCTTTTGGAGTGTGTTCTCCACCTGACACTCTTATCTAGTGGCGAGCATTTATTGGACAATCATTCCCAGCCTCAATCTCGGCCTGTGAAAGAAATTTAGTACAAATGACTAAATGCATATTTGACAGGTGGTAAAGTGCATTGGGCCAAAAGAACGGCAGTGAATCACTGCGAGCATTGCACCACCTCTAAGTAAGTACAGGGTTCAACAATATTTGTTGACCTACTTAATAATGAATTTCAGGTTTTAAAAAAAACACATTGGAGAGCACTGAATTAAGGTAGTCTGAGTAGAATTCAGCTTCATCGCAGGTGATTGGAGCTCAGATTTGCATCCTAAAATGACTTTTTTTTTTCCCTAATGAAACTTAGCTTCAGTGATAATCCTGGAAAGGAAGTAATTTATGCCTGTGATGCACGTCTCTATACGCTATTTCCTTTTTAAGGCCATGTGAAACAGAACTAAATGACAACTACGATTACAACCCCACTCCGGCATAATTAATATTACACACAAATATAATCTCTGAGTATTGGAGAACGATCTCACTGCTTAATTGTTCTAGAAATAATAGGGTATGTTTTCCTTAAACTAAGTCTCTGAGGAATATTTTAATTACCCTTTAATAGGAATCGTACTGTATTTTTAGTCTAAGGAAAACAGAGTCCATGGGAATTACCTTCTCCCACCCATATCTTGGCAAAGGGAACTTGTGTCTCGGACCAAGACTATTTACCTATCCCCATGGCAACCCTGTGCTTTATCTTGCATAAATCCTGATGCTCTAAGAACCCAGTGGTTCTATATTTCTTTCTTTTTTTTTTTTTTTTTTTTTTTTTGGTTTTTGGGCCACACCCGGTAATGCTCAGGGGTTATTCCTGGCTATGCGCTCAGAAGTTGCTCCTGGCTTGGGGGACCATATGGGACACCGGGGGATCCAACCGCGGTCCGTCCAAGGCTAACGCAGGCAATGCAGGCACCTTACCTCTAGCGCCACCGCCCGGCCCCATTTCTTTCTTTTTTAATAATATCTTTATTTAAGCACCATGATTACAAACATGTTTGTAGTTGGGTTTCAGTCATAAGAAAAGAACACCCCCCTTCTAGCCCCCCTTGTATTTAGGCCAAGGCTTTTCCTTTCCATACCCCCTATATTTTGCTGGGCCTATGCAAACAATTGCCATTCTAACACCTTCTTTGCTGTGCTCCTTAGACTCATCCTTAATAAACTAATGTATTATGATCAACTGTGTCAACAATACTGTAGCCTTTAATGTTAAAGGAGTTACATAAATTTTGTGACTTTAGATTGCTTTGTGTACTGCTAAGAAATGTTATAATGTACTACAATATGGGGACTTGAGGGACAAAGTTATTGTGCATGCGTTTTGTTTTATTTTTCTTATTGTCTTTTTGGCTGAAATGAGAATTGTGTTTATGGGTGATTGTCTTCCCACTGTAACTTCACCTAGTCCTCTCTTTGCATCTTTGTCTTTATAAAAATAAAAAATACCCCCTTCACCAGTGCAACATTCCCACCACCAATGCCCCCCATATCCCTCCTCCCCCACCCCGCTGCCTTTTGAGACAGGCATTCCATTTCTCTCACTCACTAACATTGTCATGATAGTTGTCAGTGTATTATATCTCTAACTGCACTCCCTACTCTTTGTGGTAAGCTTCATATCATGACCAGTCCTTCCAGCCCTCATCTCTAATGTCTCTAGATATTATTATAATAATGTCTTTTACAAAAAATAATAATAATGTCTTTTACCTCTCTTAAATTCCACAGATGAGTGAGACTATTCTGTGTCTCTCTCCCTCTGACTCATTTCACTCAGCATAATAGTTTCCATGTCCAATGGTTCTTTCTTTAGTTGGGATCTCAGTCCTAAAATAACAATCGTGAGGAGAAATGACAAATGCCCTGTCCGTGAACTTCTACTCTTACTCTAGAAAGTCCAATGTCCTTGCTTCATCAATTGTTCCTTTGGAAATAATCCCTCTGCCTTTTCAGAGGAAGCACTCTGGGCCTTACAGAGAAGCGATGGAGCCCAAGACTCATCTTTGCACTTCTTTGGTGGGGCCCAGAGCTCACCTCACCATGCTGGGCATTTACTGCCCTGTCTCTTGCTGTACTTGGAGCTCAGCCTCGAGGCAGGGCTATTTCATTTTCTAGGTCATGATCTCCTTGTTCTGTGGGTTTGCAAGAAGAAAGGGTATCCCGGACGACTACCATGAGAAGATCAGTCACTTTCCTGGTTGCCACCTATGCCGGAGTACACTGGCAAAAGTCCCAGCTCCAACCCCAGAACAGAGAGTGATCCCAACGCATTGCTTAGCAGTTAGCAAGACCAAGCAGAGCAGGTACAAAGCCAACAGAGGTGCTTTATTTCTATCCCATGGTCCTGTGGAGACTCTTCCAGCCTACATAGTGGGCACGTTTTCCTCAAATTAGGGCCTCCCTTCCACACAACCACATTCTCATTTTTACTTGAGAGCCTGGCGTGGGTGGTCAGAGATTCCATTTCCCTTGGGCAGCTGCCTCTCTGATGTTTCCACTGCATTACCACTCAGCAGGAGAATGGAAATACTTTTTATGCTGCAGAAACATTCCCTTCTGAGAGCTCTGGTAATTGTTAAGTCAGGGGTGAGCTCTGTGGCTAGTCACGCCATTCATTGATTTTTTTTTCTTTTGCTATGCATTTTAACACCCTCGTTAGGAAGAAAAACCTAGGGGCCAGCGATGTCTCTGTGCTTTCTCAGAGGCCTTCTGCTCTTTCTCACCGTCCAAGGGCTTCTTGAACAAAGAAAGTAACTTGGCATCTTGTAAGAAGAAAAGTTCCAATCCTCTGAAAGCACTGGCTCTGCTCTGACTCATTGACCTCTGAGGGCATTCCTGAGGGAAGAAGAGGGTCCATCTCACCAGAGACGAGACAGCCCTCACCAATGGGAAGAAGACTGGAATCCTGCTGGCAATCCCAGCTTCGAATATGAGAATCGTCAACACCAAAACTAGAATCCAAAAATCTGAAATTGTCTAGTGAGAGTCTGGGAGCTTGAATGGAACAGAGAGGATGAAGTTGACTTCATTCCTGGCTGCATTACCAAAAGTAGTCACCCCATGGTGCTGGAACACAGAGAAAAGTCATTGCCTTGCACGTGGCCAACCCAGGTTCTATTCCCAGCATCCCATATGGTCCCCCAAGCACAGCCAGAAATGACCCCTGAGAGCACAAACAGAAGTTATCTCCTGAGCACCAGCAGGTGTGGCCCAAAAACCAAAAACGTGCCCACCCCATCACTGTTTTTCAACATCTGAGGAGGCAAAGAGAAAAACTCCAAAGGAAACCACTGGGTATCATCCATGATCTTCCTTTGTCAGCGAGCCCCGAGGAAGGACTTGTTTATTGAATCTTGTCTTCATTAAGAAATGCTGAGTAAAGCAGAGGCCGGAGTCAAGGAGAGCCGTTTCCATGGCTCTGTAGCTGCCTCTGGGCACCTCTGACACAGATGATGGATGAAGTATGATGAGAAGGAAAGCTGGCACCCCAAAATACCTCAGATTTGGATGGTAGTTTTTGGCATGGCAGGAAAGTCCAATTAAAGGTGGTTCCACATGTTTTTCTCCATCCCCTCGGGTGACATCCAACTCTCAAGCAAAGGTTGCAAGTATTGTCCATTCAACAATGTATTTCTCCAGCAGCTACTCTTGTCTGCAAACAGGAGGAATTGGAGTGAATGAGATGGGGTGCACTTTGCTGCTGGTGGAATCCCAGAAAAGTCCCCTGTGAAAATAATCAATGGAAGAGGGGTCCATGGTGGAGAACTGGCCCCCAATCCATGTCCAGGTGACTCCAAGGCATTGTTCCAACTTTTAGAAGAAGTCTCATCTTCACCCAATGGCAGCCTCTGTGTTGCTGGCATTAGGGTAAAGAGAGAGAGACAGGTGGGTTTTCTCTCCACTCCCAAGAGAAAGTGGAAAGCTCCCCAAAGTGAGGCAAACAGGCTTCCCCATCAATTCCCAACCAAGTCTCCAGCGACTGTGTGCTTCCTGTGTGGCTGGAATCTCTCACCCTCATCAGGATGACACCTCACCACCCAAAGAAACCCCGCCATTCCTGGTGGCTCCGAGTTGACTGCAGCTGCTCCTGGCTACTTCTCAGGGAGACACGGTGCATCAAAATTTACCTCTTTATATTCAAGTCACCTCTTTATAGACAAGACTCACCTCTTTATGTCCAAGATGCGTCTCTTTATGTCCAAGACTCTCCTCTTTATATCCTGGGAGCAAAAGCAATACTTGGAAATATCATTCTTGCTAGTTGTTATTCAGCAAGTTCAAAACCACCACTGCAACTAATTCTCTTTCCCCAAGACCCCAAGTTACTATTTACCTGAGGATGAGAAATGGGTTGAGGATTTTGGGAGTAGAGATTCTTGGCTTCTATTATCATGCATCCATTTTGGGCCTCGGGATGACAAGACTTCTAGAGAATTATTTCCTGAACTTGCTTTCTAGGCTCTTTCTGGTGGCTTGTAGATCATTCTAACCTGTCTGGAATAAATGATCAGAGCTGATTTAAACCATGAAGAGGTTAATATAGTGTGCACATTTGTAAATCAACATGGACTTTATCCCCATGTTCAGGAATCTCTTAGGTGACAGACACATGGGCTTAGATGTCAGTTTGGTGTCATAGATACTCAGGGGTTACTCTTGGCCCTGTGCTCAGAAATTACTTCTGGCGGTGTTAGGAGTACCATATGGAATGCTGGGAATTGAACCTGGGTTGATCACATGCAAGGCAAACACCCTCCCAGCTGTGCTATTACTCTGGGTCCCTTCCACCTTCTTCCTAATCTCGGGAAATAGTTCCTAAGAAAACCTTAGTGATGTGCAAAAGCAATCTCTAAACTTTTGTGTGGCCAGGATTGAGGTGTGTTTGAGTAAACACTTTCCTGCCTGTTCAGCATCCTCAATCCCACACAGTTCTCCCGTGGAGTTGTTCATGGATTTATCAGCACAAATTCTTGGAAAAGTTCCCTGTGGAGTGTGGGAGGGCAGCGAGTGTGTAAAGTGCAGTGGGAGAGTCTTGAATTGACAATGGCTCTGAGGAGCAAAACCAAATCTCGTGAACAGAGCAGGGGTAAGCAGTTCATCTGCTCAAACACAGCCATGTTAGCTCCCAGGTTAACTTCCAAGTGACAAAGTTCCCAAGTTGGCGTGAAAGTGCCAGAAAGTCCCGGAACAGTAGGCTCTGTAGCTCAAGTCATCGAGTACATTGGTAGAAAGAAAGACTCTAAATAAATGAGGAGTGTTTGCTTCTACCTGCCTACCTGATCGGGATTGTTGCAGCCACAAACCCCAGCCCTGCTGCCATAAGTCCTGGTAAATGCAGTTGATTTTCTTCCCAACATTCTGTCCTCATCTAATACGTGGACTGGCCAGATAAGCATGGCATAGGAATTTGAGTTTGAGAAACTTCATTCTGGCCAGTGTTTACACGTTCCAGTTCCCCTCTCCCACCTCCTCACCTCCTCCTGTTCTCTTCCTGCCTCCCCAACATGCTTCCTGTTAGACCCGCAGTCAACGAAAATGGTAACATGTTCCTTCCTGAAAGACATTATATCTTGTTCCCCAGGATTGTCACACGAGAAATCATCACCCTTTTTACTTTCCTTTTTCTTTCTTTTCTTTCTTTCTTTCTTTCTTTCTTTCTTTCTTTCTTTCTTTCTTTCTTTCTTTCTTTCTTTCTTTCTTTCTTTCTTTCTTTCTTTCTTTCTTTCTTTCTTTCTTTCTTTCTCCTTTTTTTTTTAGTTTTTGGGCCACACCTGGTGATGCTCAGGGGTTAGCTTCTCCTGGCTATGCGCTCAGAAATTGCTCCTGGCTGGGGGACCATATAGGATGCCAAGAATCGAACCCAGGTCTGTCCTGGGCAGCCGCATGTGAGGCAAACTCCCTACCACTGTGCTATTGCTCTGGTCCCTTTCCTTTTCTTTTATTGGGGGTGAGTTGATTGGTTTGGGCCACAGATGTTCAATGATGATGCCAAATCCTCTCCAACAACAAATAAATAAATAAAATCCTATAAAGAATAGTAATGTTTTTGGTATAATATTTTACTTTATTTAAAGAAAATACATTACATAATTGAACATAATCTCTTACTTTCAGATAAGTGAGAGAAAAGTTAGTTTAAAAAAGAATAAAAAATAAAAGATAAAAGGGGCCAGAGCAATAGCACAGTGGTAGGGCGTTTGTCTTGCATGCAGCTGACCCAGGTTGGACCTAGGTTTGATCCCTAGTGTCCTATATGGTCCTCCAAGCCAGGAGCAATTTCTGAGTGCAGAGCTAGGAGTAACCCCTGAGCATCACTGGGTGTGGCCCAAAAACCAAAATCAAAGAAAAAATAGAAAAAGAAAAAATATAAAAGAAAGGGAAGAAAGAAAAATTTTACTAAAAAAAAAAAAAAGAAGTACAATGGTGAGCTACTTTGGGAAATTTATTATATGTCCAATAAAGTCATTAAAATAATGACGGGGGGTTAGTAAGCTCTTATTGTTAGCTGTTAAATTGGGGTGTTCCTATAGAGATGTCAGCCTCAAACAAATAAAGGTGTCCAGGTTCAAAGCACTTTTACTGATACTCAGCTTTTGCGAGACATATTCTCAGCTGACAGGCCTCTCAGAAGAAGAATGATGCGGGGAGGGGGGTGCCCGCACACATTCTAAAAAAAATAAGAATGGTCATATTGACAGCGCTATGACTTTTCCATCTATTGCAGCTCACAGCAAAATTGTGAGGCTGCCTCTGGGGCGTTTGGAGTTGCAAGTCCTTTCAATGACCCTGAGCCAATGTCAAATGACTCTTCCTCACTGACAAGCAGACTCTTCAAGTTCTTTAGCCCTCATGTGCTCCTGAAATACCAACTTCTCACTGACCCTCTGTACCTCAGGACTCGAGGAAGGACTTACCACTCACTCTGTATAGAACCTGAGTCAGAAAAACAACCCTAGCTCTATCTTAACAAGACTGAGCAATGGTTCTACGGTAAGGCTAAGGCACTTGCCTTACATGGTGTCATCTCAGATTCCATCCACAGAAACTACAAGGGGACCTCTGATCCCTACTAGGAATAATCCCTGAATGCAGAGCCAGAAATGGGGATCACCAGGTATGACCCAAAAGACAAGACAAAACAAAACAAAACAAAAAGAAGTCTATGCAGTTATGACAGAATGCATAGACATTTCTCTATATTTCTGCTCAAGAATGTTGAATTTGGGGGTCAGGGATAGTTCAATGGACTGGGACAGTTGTGCCTCACGTACTGCCTGTTCCCCTGAGGATGGTCAGAAGTGACCCCCGACCAATGAGTTAGGAATAATCCTGGAGCATGACCCAATGTGGCCAAAAATAATTTCCCTTAAAAAGATATTAATGGTTTGTCCATTTGGTCACTTATTCAACTAAACACTGTGCTTAATACTGAGTTATATTCCATTTAATAATATAAATATACATAGAATTGAACCTTCTACTCTTTGGAATTTGAACCTTATCTGCAGAGCAAACCCCAAAAGAGTAATTTCCCGACAGTTGTATAGTACAAAAGCAGAGATGTGCCGAAAACAGGAAGGCAGGGATAGTTTATAGTAGAAAGCTGCCACGAAGAGCAGGAATGCAGTGAGAGCAGAGAAGGGACCACTCACTAGAACAGTGAGAGTTGGGAATGGTCACTCTGGACAGGAACTGGATGCTAGAGGGAGAAAAGTGATATGCAAGATGTCTCTTCAATAATAATATTACAAACCAAACTGTCTAAAAAAAAGGAGAAGAAATAGAGAAAAAGAGAGAAGAAAAATGTCTGCCATAGAGGTAGGTAGGAGGTGGAGGGCAGGAAGGAAACTGAGGATACTGGTGGCAGGAAATGTACTTTTGTGAAGGGTATTAGATGTTCTATGACTGAAACTCAATCATAAACAACTTTGTAACTATGTATCTCACAATGATTGAATTTGAAATTTTATTTAAAAAATAAAAAGGCTCTTGAGGGGGCAGAGCAATAGGACAGTGGATAAGGCATTTGCCTTGCACATGAGTAATCCAGGTTCCATCTCTAACATCCCATATGGTCCCAAGAACCACCAGGGTAATTCCAGAATGCAGATCCAGGAATAACCCCTGAATATTGCCAGGTGTGCCCCTTCACTCCATAAAAGGGCTCTCCAATTGATTTCATAGAATCCATAGTGATTTAAATATAGGAAGGATAGAGAAAGATGAGTTCTCCTTGATAAAGAAAAAAATCAGTACAAGGTTGACTGACTGGAGGGAGAGACATTGAAGAAGTTTCATTGGGTTCAAGTTGTACTTGAGGTCATGGAAATATTTCATGAAGAAGGGTCTGATGCGAAGTCCAATTATAGAGAATAAAAGAGGAAGGATATCAGGGGGAAAAAAAGAGGCAAATACTTAAACGTGGTAGTTACTGAATTCAACTTGGGATAATATAGAAACATCTAGAAGAACTCTGGAAAAATAGAGAAAGAACTAGAAGAGAAAATTGATGCCTGGGGTCTGGGTTTTATATTTGAGAACAAATTGTCCTTTGAGCCATATATTGAAAAATTGAAACCATAATCTCTAGATGACAGCCTGTCAGACTGTAGTTTTATCAAATGATTATATTTTAATTTTTGAGTTAACAATTGTAGTTTTAAGATGCGGTGCTTAAAAGTGGTTTTAATAATCAATATTGGTCAAATTTATAAGTCTTCCTCCTAGAGGTGCCATCTGCTTACTGTGTTTTTTTGTATTTTTCCGTTGGTTTCATTTTTGGAACTCTTCCTCAAAGCTGACACTAAATAAAGGAACGAGGCCTCTGGTTGCTCTAAGAAAATAAATACAAGCAATTTTATCTCTCACTGTATATGGAAGAAAGAAGGGCAAGGAACAAGAGCTTCAGAAATAGGAGCCCAGACTCTGCATCCAGAAAAATCTAATCTAATTGCTTTTACTAAATAAAATTTAAAAACCCAAATTAAAGTCCATGTATATATATTGTATGTTATTTGTAAACATAAAATCCTCTAATATCTGGTCCATGAGTTCCCTGGGTTTCCTTTACTTCTCATATCCCAAACGTGGGCCTTAAAAGAGTCTCCAGTGAATGCCTTCCATGGTATCTTGCAAAATTTTTACCCAAGCAGACCACGTGTTAAGCATCAATAACTTTTTCATGGCCCACCAGGAAATGTCTGTGGCCTCAGAAGAAAGGTGAAAAACCAGCGCTCTGTGGAAAACCATAGCATAGAAGCTAGCTTACATTTACAGCTGATTCCAATGACTGAAGCTAGTAACCCAAGGCCAAACACTAGCTAATAACTCAAAAAGCAAAGAAATAAAGATGCTATATTAGAATGTGGTCATTCAATGCAAAGGGAAGTGATAAGGATCAATAAAAGACAATGCACATAGAAAACCGAAATAAATGAAACACTCAGTTTAACATCAAAGCCTGATCACAAGCATCGCATTTGATGGTTATGCTTAAAGCACCATAGCATATGGCTACAATCATAGCGCTGAATATCAGCAGATTAAACACCCCATTCAAAGGCAGAAATAGTCAGACTGAATTAAAACCAAGCAAACAGACCAAAGCTCCACAATTCAACAGGCTGTTGGCAGAAGACACACTTTAGATTCAAAGACATAAATAGATTTACTTTTTTAAAAAAGGATAAAGAATAGAAATAAACCATTATGCAAATAATAACCACAGGAAAGCTGAATTGGTTATAATAATTTAGACAAAATAGACTCCACAGCAAAAAATGTTACTAGAAATAGATATTTTATCATTTAAAATGCCCAATTCATCAGGAAGAAATAACAATTATAAGTGTAAATTGGCCAGCTCTTAGCTAAATTGATCAAGAAAATAAAAAAATAAAATGCCAAGGATAAGATTTACAAATGAGTGAAGATTGTTTTTGACCTTACAGAATATAAAAAAGATGAACTAAAGATTGTGGTAGACAATTATATGCAAATAATGTGGAAACTTAAATAAATAATAGTTTCTTAGAAACATTTTAACTACATAAACTAAAGAAGAAATAAACAATCTGAGTAAACCTTTAATTAGTGAAGAGATTGATTTAATATTCCATAGACAACCAACCCCTAAGGATACAAAGGCCCAGATGTCTTTATTGATAAACTCTTCCAAAAATGTAAAGAATTAGTCCCGATTCTTTGCAAACTCTCCCCAAATAATAGAATAGAAAAGACAGCTTTCAAATTTATTGCATGAGACCAGTATTATAATGAGATAAGAAATTTCAAGCCTCACATTTCTTAGGAATGAGAAGTGAGCATACTAATCCTTAAACCAATGTTAACTAACCAAAGTCAGCAACATCTAAAGATAATTTCAATAAAAAAATAAAACAGCACATGGTCATCTTCATTGTCTCTAAAGTGGTATTTGACACGTTTTAATATTCTTTTCTGAAGAAAAAAAGTCAGCAAATTCAAATATAAGGGAATTTCCTCAACATGATAAAGGGAATTTGTCAAAGTTCATAAAACTTTTAATGATGAAAGAGTTGACATTTATCAGGAATTAGACACAGATATCTTTGAAACTTCTATTTAACCTTTCACTGGAAACTGCAGACAGGTTTAATGCTAGCAAGAAAAATTAAAAAACATCTAAATTACAAAGAAATAAATAAACCTATTTTCAGAAAGCATCATATAGTATTCAGAGAAACCTATATATCCAGTAAGAACTAAAAAATAAGCTTATTAAGTGGAATATAAATCTGATATATATATATATATATCAGTTACTGGGCCTTAGAAATAGTACAACAGGTTGTGAGCTTGCCTTACACACACCTGACCCAGGTTCTACACCTGACCCTGGCGCTACATATCATGCCTTGAGCTCTACCAGGAATGATCCCTGAGCACAGAGCCAGGAGGTAGCCTGAGCACTGCCAAATGTGATCCCAAAACAAAACAACAACCAAAAATAATAATAATAAATCATTTGTATTTCTAATTCTGTGCAATGAACCACTTGATCAAATTTAAAAAAACAAATCTATTTGCAGTAACACCCAAAAGAATAAAACTCATAGGAATGAATCTCACAAAAGAAATGCAGATTGTAGACTCTGGAAACTCCAATGCATTGTTGAAAGAAAGTAGAAAAGATAAAAATACTTTGAAATCACCCTTTGTTTATGGATCAGAAAACTGAATACTGTAAAGAAGGCATCACTCTTTAAACTTCAAATTAATCCATCATAATCTCATCTGACTTTATCTTACTTTTAATATTTTGGATTTGGGGGCCACACCCAGGAGTGTTGAGGGTCTAACCCAGGCTCTGCTCAGGAGTGACCCCTCACAGTGATCAGGGAACCAAATAAATTGCTGGGGATTGAACCAGGGTCGTGCCAAGATGGACACAGGCAAGGCAAGTGCCTTACCTTCTGTACTATATCTCTAGCTCCTCTTTATTATATAAAATGATTGCCTGGTTCTAAATTTATGATGAATTGAAAGGATGTCAGAATATCTAAAATAGCACTGGAAAAAAAGCCAAGTAGGAAAACTCACACTTCCTGATTTCAAAACTTACTACAAATTAAAATAACCAAAGCCAATGTGTTACTGGCACAGAATATGTGTGTAAATCAATGGGGGGAGGGACAGAGATTTCGAAAATAAATGTACTCAGAATCTACATGATATTCAATAAGAAAGAATAGTCTTTTCAACAAAGGGGAGGGGAACAAATACATACTCAGATACCAAAGAATGAAGTATCTTTCATATAGAAAAATAAGGAGACAGAGAAACTATTTTCATGGTCTCAGAGAGAGCCAGAGATTTTTAAATATGGTCTTACAGTATGAACAACTAAAGAAGAATGGAAAAAATTGAACTTCAACAAAACCTGAAACTTTTATGCTTCTAGGCAACCCCTCCAGAAGTGAAAGGACAATCCACAAAAGAAAACATTGGTAAATCATAGAATTGACAATCTTGCCAATAGGATATTGAAAGAGGGGCCCAAGTGATAGCAACAGAAGGGCATTTGTCTTGTATGCAGCTGATCCAGGTTCTAGCCACAACCTCCCATATGCTCTTCCTAGCACTGCTAGAAGAAATTCCTTAGTTTGGAGAGAGGAATAGCCCCTGAGCTCCACTGGGTAAGGCCAAAAAACATTTAAGACATATTTAAATGTAGTGATGGAAAGGAAGCTAGCTTCATTTTTTCAAATAGGCATAGATAAAGGTATTTCTCCAAAGAAAACATACCCAAACCCAATGATTCCATGAAATATTGCTAAGCATGCTGTGCCACTAGACTTTGAAGTCAGCAGGAAATGCAAATGGAAACCACAACATGAACCCACCTGGCAAATACCAGAGCAGTTAGATGAGAGACTCAGCTAACAAGTCTGAGAAAACTAAATTTGCTCACTCTGGGGAGGGAGCAAACAGCTGCTTGGAGAACAATCTGGCAGTCCCTTGGAAACATGAGTGGCATACAATCCAATATTTCTATTCCCCGGCTAATCCAGGGTGCATGGAAGCACGTGTCTACACTATGCAAAGCTTCTAGAAGGTTCTCTATAGTAATGGGGCTGAGAGCCAAAAGATGGAACCATTCAAATCAATGTCCAATAGCAGCTGGAAGGATAAACAGTATTTTACAGCAGTATGGTAAAATATTATTCAGGCATAAAGAGGAATTAAATACTGAAATACTGGTTCATGCCACAAAGAGACATTTGGAAAGCAAACTGAGTGAAAGAAGTCACCAAGGATAACATTTCAGATATGGGACAGTCTAGAGCAGGGAACGCCTTAGAAACAGAAAGTTGCAAAGTGGTTTTCTGAGGGTTGAGGAGGCTAGAGGGTTAGTAAAGCAGTGCATATTTTTGTCTTAACTTGACCATGGCAATAATACCTATTTCTGTCAATATCCTAAAAAAAGAAAGCCACACAAAAGTTTACTAAAACCTCCTGTCACTTTCACAAATGGACTTGCTACTGTACTTTCTATTTATTTTTATTTTTTAGACTTTTCTTCTTTTTTCCCTTTTTTTCAATAACTGCTTTCAGTTATTATGGTCTTTATATAAAGAAAAATTTCAATAAAAAACCACTTGTATATGTTAAATTCATGAACTGCTAGGCATGTGCAGAAAATGTCTTGAAAAAAAGGGGGGGGCAGGAAGAATGAAGGGAAAACAACTAAAATCAACCTTAGTTCCTGCATCCACGGCAGGGCTAGGATTAGGGTTAGCATATTCATTCAGCAGATTCGTTTGGGTTTTGTTTCTTGAAAAGGAAGTAAAAACTGAATAATCTCTATTTTTGCTCATCTCTGGTCTTGAGAGAGATAGAAAGACTATTTTGTCTGACTGTTGATTTGCATTTCAATTCTTTGAACAATTGCTCTGTGCCTACACAAGACTGTCATCATCGAACATGCCCTAATATCTAGACAAGAAGAGGGAAATACTTTCACTCATCCAGTTTTGAATAACTGGAAGCTCTTAAAAATTATAGCCTTCCCTCCCCTTGAAAACTCCCTGTTGGTGTCACAGACATGGTCTGATAGCCACATTCTCTGGGCCCAACCACTCCACCACCACCCCACCACCCCCACCCCGAGGTAATTGGAAACCATCCATTATCTGCTCTGCTAAATCAGGGTGCTGTAGGTATTTGGGGGATGCCTCTGTTTTCTGTCTCTTTCAAGTTGACAGTGTCTAACCCAAAGAGGCAGCAGGAGGGGCGCCTTTGAGATTCTTAAATGCTACAGGGCAAAGAGGTGATTTCTACTAAGCATAAGCCAGGTTGTTGCCTGTTGAGGGCATGTTATCTACCATTTGCCCATTGGCATCCATTTCTCTGGCAATTAATTATTTTTGTTTGTTTGTTTTGGCCACACCCGGCGATGTTCAGGGGTTACTCCTAACTCTGTGCTCAGGAATTACTCCTGGCAATGCTCAGGGGACCCTATGGGATGTTGGGGATTGAACCCTGGTCAGCTGCGTGCTTATTAAGGTTTGCCCAAACCCACAGAGTGGGGGACTGATGTTGGGGATACAAAAATTGGCACCTAACAGGAAGCCTCTGTGTGCTGGTGAAAAGCAGAGAGGAGCAGGAGGGGGAGCGTTTGAGGTCCTGCGGAGGCTCCAAAGCTCCTAGCAGGAGCTGGGAGATTGAGCCGAAACACAAAAGGCATCACCTATAATCTGGCTGCCAGGGCAGATACACCTATGTACGCATGCTTGGAGGGGGCAACCCAGAAGAGCATCCAATAAGGAGCAGCCATGGCAGCAAAGCCGCCCAAATGACCCTCGAAGGGGCATGCCCGGTGGGTACATGTTGGCACCGGCAGAAAGGTGCCAACACCATCTGCATTTACAAGGCTCCCCGGAGAGTCAGAGTGGTAGCACAGCGGTAGGGCACTTGCTTTGCACAAGGCTGACCCAAGACTGAAGTGGGTTCGATCGCCAGCTTCTCATATGGTCCCCCAAGCCTGTCAGGAGCGATTTCTCAGTGCAGAGCCAGGAGAAACCTCGGAGCGCAGTCGGGTGTGGCCCAAAAAACCAAACCAACATCAATAAACAAACAAAAAGGCTTCCCTGAGACCCAACTCTTTTTTTCTTAGGAAGGACGGTGGGACATTTGCTTATTTATCGGGGGTCTCTTTTCCTCTGAATACCCCCGCCTAACTTCCAAACCTGATCAGTTCATTAGCCCCAAAGTTAAGCTGCAAAGCAAACATCCCCACGAGAGGCCCAGTCCACTTGACCAGTAGAACTGGCACATATTCTGGATATATAAACATCTTCTCTTTTGGCTGTTCCAACCTCTGGGCAGGATTCCTAACTGGGCCAGGATATTGGGGACCCAACCTGGCAGTGCTCAGGACTTACTCAAGGCTCTATTCTGCATAGGCTTTACTCCTAACTCTGTGCTCAGGGGGGCGCTCTTGGTTCTGTGCAGAGCATCACTCTCAGGGAACATAGTAGTTTCCATAGTAGGATCCAGAGTAGATTCCAGGGATGGAATCAAGCTTTTGCAGCCCACAAATCTATACCCATTGTACTATCTTTCTGGCCCTCTAAGAGACTTCAAGTTAAGTTGACTAAAGTGTTTGCAGGTACTTGAACACAGAAAGACGGCTCCTGGTATTGCTGTGCCAGGAGCTACAACTATCCACACTCAAGCGCCTCCAACAAAGGCCTCACAGTTGAAGGAAGGCCTTGCCAAGACACTCACAGGGTGGCTGTAGGCCTAAAGGCCTCCACTGACCAGGAGGAGTCAGGGCTGCCGGCCAGTCCCACCTCAGCTCACGAGGGTGGGGTGGAACTAGGGCCAAGCTATTTGGAAATATTGCAATATATGAAAACCAGGATTCTGTGTCCCTTTCTCTCTGGTCTTGAGTTTTCCTATACAGATTCCTGCCAGGGAGTCCTCAATCCAGACATTCCTCCGTTTTCTTCTCTTCTTTCTTTCATTGCATTTGCAGGAGGGAAGGAGACAGGCGCACTGTAAGAATCCCCAACCCCCGCAATAGAGTTCATTCCCAGCCCTCTCTCATCCCACCTTCCCCTCCGGCATGTTGAATGACAAGTAGGCCAGTTTCAGGCTTGTTTGCCTCTTTATCCTCATCAAACAAGGGATTCTGCAAGCGTCTTTGCAGGACTTTGAACAAAATATAAGCAATACAAAAACGTTATCCGAAATATGTTTTCTCATCTGTCTATATGGATACATATGTGTATGTATTTGTATCATGCAGACACACACAAATGATTTTTTTTCCAAGAGAAGGTGGAGATTGGGGGAGAGAAAGAGACAGAGTGGTCGAGAGAAATTGGAAGAGATTGGGAGAGAAAAATTGAGAGAGATTAAGAGAGATTGGGGGAGAGAGACAGAGAGTCTGATGGAAAAAGAGATTGAGTTAGGTTAAGAGGGAGAGAGAGAGGAAGAGAGAGAGAGTTGGCAAGATAGAAGCTAAATTTCAGGAACCAGGAGATGGGGGAGTTTGCTGAACCCTGTGCTGCCCCTCCATGGTGCAGAAACCCCCCTGGGAAATCAAGTCAGTGTTATTCATCTGCCCAAGAATCCTGGCATCTTTCCTAAGGCAGCACCAAGACTCTCATCTTCCCCAGCCTGGAAGTGGAGGCTTTTTGAGTCCAGCCCTGAGGCCCTGGGGCATCTGGGAAAGAGGGGCCCAAGACCCAGGACCCCGGTGACAGGCTGCTCTGAAGGTCTAGTCCTTTGACCTTGAGAGGCGACTTTCTCCTTTAAGACACAGAACTCCAATCTCTCACTTCCCCAGCTGCCCAGGACCCTGTCTACCCATCCATCTTGCAGGGCACCTGCCTGCCCTCCTGCCCTCAGTAAGCCTTTCCAGGGCCTCTCCTGCATCTTGTGGGGAAAACCTAGACAGCAGAGGGGTCTAGCGGGAACAATGAGCCAGTACTGTCAACTCTTCTCCTCTGAGAACACTCCACATGCTCAGAGACCAGTGCAGGCGGCCAAGCATCAAGTCTCCATCTCTTTTTGAGGGCCTCTGCTGAAGTGGGGGCTGGGGGCCAGCCCAGGAGAGGGCCGGCGGGAAGGCTCCGCGGGTGTATTTTTAACATCCCTGTGTTGGGTGAGTGGAGAAGTGCCAGGGAGCGTCTTTTCGACAGCTTGAAACCGCCCCATGTATGGGAGTGAGAGGCTAAGCCACAGATAAGCAGAGACCCAGCTTGGAGCCGCGTCCAGGCAGGGACAAGCCAAGGACAAGCGCCCCGGCCCTGCCAGCAGCCCAGCTGGGAGCACCCCACGCCCGGCTCCCTTCTACCTGCAGCCCAGGAGGACTCTGCCCTGGACGGGACCTACCCAGGTAGGCGGCCAGCCTCAGGTGGCTGGCTGGGTGGGGAGTCCTCCCTCTCAACCCTGGTGTCCTTTAAGAAAAGCAGGCAGTGTGGGTCCAGGCAAGCAGGATCTGAGCTTGTCTAAGTCCCATCATGTTAGGGTCCAGTGGGAGAGGGTGCGGCCAGGTGCCAACCCTAATCCCTGCGTCCGGGGTCACTGAGCGTTCGGATTTCTGAGTCGCCAATCTCCCTGGAGCTTGCCAGCAGATCTGGGACAGGCCCCAGCGTGCCCCAGCTCTGAGACTTTGCTGTGTGCTTTCTAGCCTGGGGAATTGGGGTGTCTTCCTGTCCCGAGAGGCCCCCCAAAACTCAAAATTGCCTTGCTCTTTCTTCCTCTGACTTGAAGAGAGCTGCTTTGCTGAGGAGTGGCCTTGAGCTCCTGGGTCGCTGATGCTGCAGTTCTCAGCAGACCCCAAGAAACTAGGCTCCTTCGAAGAGTTCCCCAGTTTCTTGCACAAAGGGGATCTTGCGTAATATCCAACTGCCGGGTCCAGCTGTGCACTCAAGGCCCACAGGATATTTTTAGCTGTTTTTCTTCTTCTTCATATTAGTATCTAGAATTTAGGAAGTCCAAGGGGACCTTTTAGGTACAGGATGACCAGTTCTGCTGTCGGTGATGTTCGGGGAAGGTCAGCTGTGGCCCCTTCCAGGATGCCTGGGGAAGCCGGGGTGGGAAGATAAGCCCCCTGACAGCAGCACAACAGTCTGCTGGGCTTCTAGAAGATTCTCTGATCCAGGCAGTGCACAGATGGTCTACGTGGAAATGCTACTCCAGTGATTATTAGAATAATTAGGGAAAAAAACAGTTCCGTTTCCAATTGTAGCCACATCCATAGACTTCTGGCCAAACAGGAAAGTCCAGGGGAAGGTTAATCTCCGCATCTCAAAAAGTGTGTGTTCTTCTAAGCCTGAGTTAAAGGAAACATCACACAGATGATTGGGTGGAAACTCGTGTGTATTGTGTCAATCACGTGTCTGTATCTGGGGTGAACATTAAGCTACTCTTCCTTGAATTCTAAGTTTTAGATCCCATGAGGAAAAAAGAAACTTAAAAAAAAAAAAAGAGTATTAGTTTTCCTTTCCCCAATAACAAAACATGACGAGGCAAATCAAGAGTCACACAAGAACGCCCTGGCTTGCACGGTTGACAAAGATGCTTTCTGGATTAGTTCGTCATTTGTGGAAGGCAGTTCATTGAATGGTTGGAGCTCCAGGAACTTGAATTGTGGGTGGTTCTTCTTCCAGCTGGAAATCACCATCGTTCCAAATAAGCCTCCGAGAAGAAGAAAATATGCCATTTCTTTAATAGCTCAAGAGCCTTCTTAGCATCCACTAACATGTGGACTCGCCATCATCCTATGGCATGCTTTAGTCTATTTTAGTCTCTTTTAGACTGGCACAGCACTAGAGAAACAGCAGGTTCAAACATCTTTTCCACATCTCTCAAGCGAGCTAGTTTCATTTACGTCACTTTAAAAGACAAATATTCGGAATGCATGAGAGGATAAACTCTGCCTCCTATTTTCTTAAACTAACCGAGACAAGCTGTCATAACTTTAGCTAAAGTGTAACAGGAGCCCCTACCCAAAGATGCTTTTAAAATAGTTAATTAAACACTACATACCAACCAGCATGGCTCTGTGGGGGTTTGGACTGTCTTCAGTATGGAAAAGTTAGTCTAAATTATGTCACTGCTATTTGGGATAAAATGCAATGACCAAGTGATGTCACCCACCTCACCCCGCAGTTCCTCCTGGCCTTTCTGTTGTTCCCTTCTGAGAAGCCTGCTCCTGCCTTTTCTTAGAAATGGACCCTGAGGAGAACCTTGGTGAGGAAAAGGAGGCAATCCTGTTATTGATCCATACAGACCATTCCCAACCTTTCTGCCACTCCCTCCTCAGTAGATGGCACCAGCCTTTCCTAGGAAATGGGCCCTGAGGAGATCCTCAATGAGGAAAGGAGGCTGTCCTGCTATTGTTCCATACAGTCTGTCAGCATTTCTGGGAAATAGGCACTGTCAAGTCTCTTGCCTGACTGACCTCAGACCTCTGAGGCCTTCCGGGATCTTTGTATATGTCGAAAATCTTGAGATCCCATTTTGAGGATAAATTTAGGCATGTTGACAGACTGGCAAGACCCACTTCCACCTTCTCTGTCCTCAGTTGCACTGGGGAGCCAAGTTAAAGTGGAGGAGTAAGATGGGAAGTTGTTGTGTGAGCTGGGAAGCTGGTCAGTGGGGTAAAACCAGACTGGGGTACTGGAGGGCCTGCTGCAGGATGCCTCAGGGAAGAGGAGGAGCTGGACTTTGAGGTACTCTGATGAGGAACAAACAATATTTTCATAAATAAGACAATGGATGCTTTTCCAGGCCAAAGCAGACTTTGGACTAAGGAAGTTTCATTCAGTATGTCAGGAAATGATCAGCTTTTTATTTTTAATATTTCCCCAAAACTTAATGTAAAATGTAATTTCATCTTGTGATTAAAAGTGGTGGAATTTTGAGGGAGTCCTTGCAAGTCTATGGACATATTCCATAACTTTTCAAGGAACCAAAGGCCTGTAAGAAGAAAAGTCAGTGGAGAGAGTCTGGGGCAAGGGGATGGTTCTAGAACTCTGCTCAGAACTCATATGGTCACTGCCCTCTTGGGTTCTTTCATCCCCAGAGTAGCAGGACTATAGCAGGTGCCATCACACAGACTTGGACAACTATCCCCTATCAGTGAGGGCTTGGGGAGCAGGAGAAATGTCAGTATGAATGGGAAGTGGGGAATCCCTCCTGGTGTGGAGATCCCAAGAGTGGAGAATAGCCTCTTTGTTCATGTGGACTTTGGTCCTGTCTCTGCTTCGGCTCTCCATGAGGATCATGAGAGTGGGAGACCCCCCCCCACAACAATCCTGACACTAGAGAGACTCAGAGATCCAGCCAAATGTCGCTTCATTTGTAAATCCTCCCTTCCCGCCATCCTGCAAAGGAGAGAGGGAACCACTTCCTTTTGGCAAGAAAACACAGTGGGTGCTCGCTTCGGCAGCACATCTACTAAAGTTGGAACGATACAGAGAAGATTAGCATGGCCCCTGCGCAAGGATGACACGCAAATTCATGAAGCATTCCATATTAAAAAAAAAAAAGCACACAGTGGTGACTCTCCAATTTTTGTTCAACCACCTCTGAAGAGAAAAATATTGTGGTTTTCTCCAATTAGGTGACTTCTTTAGAAGATTTATTGATGTAATCTTGGTGAATAGGGTACTTTCTATTTAAAAGCTTCAGCCAGTTTATTTTTTTACATTCTATTATAAAGGACTGATAAGGAACTATTTGTTACCTCTCAAGCTCCTTAGTTGAAACCTATGTGAATGTGTCACAATTATCCAAAGGTTAAAAGCAAATATGTATATGTGACATTATGGCTCCGCACGGCAGATCCTAAATGGAATTTTAGATGGTTTTTAGATTGTTTTAGCAAGTCACTAGTCATCTTGAAAGGGCATATTAATTTTGAATCGTAAGGTTGGCAAAGGACCAAGTAACTCATGCTTTTTTTTTCCTTTCTAAATGTCAACACTTTGGGGGAGATGCACTGGTTTTAGGGTGAAAATGTTTTCATGTATTGTCTTAAGGGTGAAGATGTTTTTATTCATTGACTTTAGGGTAAAGATGTCTTCATTCGTTACTTTAGGGTGAAGATGTCTTCGTCCATACTTTAAGGTAGAGATGTTTTCATTCATTGCATATCAAAATATATGAATAACTAACTAGCGCCAGTCAACCCACTAGCAGAATGGATAAAGCTTCCTCATTTACATTGGACCTATCCAATGTAAATTGGATCCTCAGGGTTTGTCAAAGATACTATGGCCAAAGGGTGGTCAAGAAGGAAAATCAGAGCAATTTGACATGTCAGCTCTGGGCGCAGAAGGCTAGTCAGAGAATCAGAGAGTGGGGGGAGACCACACTGTCCCTGTGATGTTTGGTGGGGCTTAGAGATTCCGTTTTCAACTCATCTGTGTGCTGGTGGCAACAAGACTATGGACAGGGACAACATTTTAGAATCTCTTCCTCCTCAGAAAACTGTCGTCAACAATGATAGTCATGTGGAAAGCAATAAAGGGAAAAAGACAAGGGAAGAATTAGGCATGAAGACTAATAGTTGGAGATACCACCTCCAGAACCACTGTGAGAGCAACTGGATCTCCCCAAACAGCCCATCATAATGGGGAGTTGGGACATTGGGAGGCCAGAGAGAGATAGAGTTTCATGGAGAATAGAGAAGATTGGTTTTCAAAGTTCTGCTCAGAGTTTCTAAGTCAATCCTGCTCTGACCCAATGTGTCATGTGTGTGTGTGTGCATGTGTGTGTATGTGTGTGTGTTTTGATCCTCTGCTCATGAGCACTAATGAGTTGGTCCTGATGTGAGCCAACTCCAACCCCATATCAGGCCCTGAACATGAGCCTACGAAGGGACCCATCAGTTCTCAAGGACAAACCCGTGAAGACATGCACTCACATGAATACGGTGACACATGACTAACAGCATCCAAGACAATGCCATGCAGTAATCAGAGAGAGATAAGCAGGCAGGGATAAATATCTCAAATCATTCTCTCAATTAGATGTGGTTTATAAATAATATCCAAGAATCCATGGAACATTCTACCTGCTGCAATGCATTTGCTTCTAATTAATAATAAAATACAACAATGATGATGACTTTAGTCTTTTGACCTCTCCAGGAGGAGAGGAGAGGTCATCTATGGAACAGATTATGAACTGCCAGTCATTGCTGAAGATCAATCAGACTCATCTAAGGGATGACAGCTCCTTCTGATTCTTAGCTAATGTTACCATTGCTTTGCCCGTATTGATGAAAGACATACTGTTAAATAGAAGTATTGTTGTGAACGCACTTTGGGTTTTAAGAGTCAGGGAAACTTTCATATTCCCACTGAGCTTTTTATCCGTGCGTTGAGTAAGTCAGAGATGAAATATTCAGTGCTGTTGGGTTCTGCTAGTCCCCGAGTGCACGTCTGAGCAAAGCCTATAGAATTCATTCATCCTAGCGCTTGCCTGTAAGATAGTCAAGTTACAGCTCACAGATAACAGGAAAGAAAGAGTTGGGAGTTGGCCCTGTGTCTTTCTTACCCTGTCCTTATCCTGTGCTGTCTCCTGGTGCTTTAAAGCAAAACAAAGAAAACAGTATGTGAAAGGTAATTAGTGAAATGTCTGAAAAGAACACCGTGATATTATTTTTCTTCCATAAATTTCATTTACTTTAATGTTTAATGATCTAGCTACATCCTTGAGAATGCTTTGAGTACTAATTAAAGAAGAAATAATATTCATTTTCCTCTGTAAATTTGCATTTCCAAGTTTTTGACTGGGCCATGTTGGGAAACTGAGGCTACCTTATTTTTCTGTGACAGTAGTCCATCTGTGTCACTGTCTCTCTGCCATTGTCCATCTATTTCAATAATGTGTTGACATAAAAATTTATCTACTCTTTCTCCCATCTCACTGGCAGGGAGGAAACAGGATTTGTACACAAAAGAGAAAATGAAAATTGTGTATATGGAAGTGAGTGGGTTTTTTTTTTCTTTTTCAGGAAACTAGACCATAAAGCAAGTTAAAGTGCCTTTAGATTCCATTTCAATAAATGGAAACAAGGACATTTGACATCCACTTTAGTCTTTAGATTATACTCGCTGACACAGACTCTTCAGGCATCCCAAAGACTTGTATTCACCAGTACTAGAGAGGTATATGTTCACTTCATGAAAATGCTACTAAGATAGGTTATAACTATAGCAAACCAAATTTTTCAGATGTAGATACTTATTTTTTTGGTGACAGGGAATTAACCTCTTCCCTCTGCACGTTCTCTTAAGCATTCAAGAAGACAGAGGTCAAATTCATTTCTAACACTCTATTTTCGCTCTTCCACATACTCAACATCTCTTATTATCTTCATTCCCAGAGTTGATTTGATTCTGATTAAATTAAAGTGGTCTTTTCCTCGAAGAGATAAATATCTCTGTGATGCAGGTAAAGGAAGAGAAACAAATGAGAAGACTCGAGAGCTCAACAGAACACAGGGATTCCACAGTTCCCATAAATTGAAAATTCTGACTACATTTTTAATACTATCAACCATCAATGATGAATCAGCAATAAGTAGCTGGGCTCATTTACTAAACTAAATAACATGGCAAAAGTTCACTTTAGTGAACTGGCTTTTAATAGGAAACTAAATTGAAGCTGCCCCTGTAGACTTTGCTAATCTGTCATATCTGTCTTGCAAAACCAAGACTCAAGCCCCTGTTTTGGAGGGTAACACAGACTAAGTAAATAACTAATAGAGAGTATCTGTCATCAAATTCATTTGCTCTCAAAAATTCAGTTGGATTAAATTCATCTGGATAAAATGGCCCCAGTTAATTGTATAATTGTATCTATTTTCATGAGAGCATAAAATAAAATGCATTAGTTTAAGAACCACCAGCTATCAGGATTGTTAGCAATTGATCAAGATTGTACCAATTAAACTAGTTTCCCACATAGCATTTGAGGAAGAATTGTTTTTCAACAACAGTGGTAAAATTAAAAAAAAAAAGTCCCATTATCATTTTTAAAAAAAGCTTTTATGAAATGTATAAAATGTCTTTTCGACTCTGTACTTCTAAGAGTGCTTGGAATATCCTTGCCTGAGAATAATGCAGAAAGATGATCTGAGTGTGGCTCTCTTGTTGCTTAAATGAGAGTTTGGTGGCCAGAGATTAGCTGCCTCCTTCATAGACGAAAGTGCTGGCCTCCTTAGCTGGCAAGCTTGCCCAGGCATCAATCAGGACTTGGTTAGCCCATAGGCTGACAGTAACCCACCATTATTGACCAGGCCTTGAGATAATGATGGTGCCTTTATCTTGCAAAAAACAATGAGGCCATCTTTATCTTGAAAATGCGGATCAGTTCCTGACTGATCCTGTCTCACAGGTTGCCATTCCTGACTGAACAGAGTGAACACAGATAGCGAAGTTGGGTCTTCGTCCAGTCATGGAAAGATCTAGAAAGATCTAGAAAGCAGTCCACCATCAATGATGAATCCGGGTCTTCATCCAGTCCTTTTGCCAATAGGCGTGGTTCAGGATGAAGGACGAGCTACTTTGTGCCCACCACAAGTGCTGGGGATCGAACTCAAGGCCTAGCACATGCCAGTCTTGTGTAACAGCTCCTGACACAGCGACTCATTCACCGAACCTTCCTGAGCACTAACTCCATCCTGGACACTGTGCTGGCCAGACGAAGAGTAAGACTTAATCCTGGCTCACAAAGAACTTTTGATAAAAGTCCAGGATGTGACATTCAAGAAGAGACTGATAATAAGGGAACTGTACAGGAAAAAAAAAGTAGCAAACAAGACAATGTGAGTGAGTGAAGGGAGAAGTCAGGTGAATCCCAGGCCTCCCTCAGCAACCAGACATTCTGTCTGAAAAGCAGGAAAAGAACCCATGTGGCATTAGTAGAATTTTTATTTTTATTTTATTTTATTTATTTATTGTATTTTGGGGTCACACCCAACGATGTTCAGGAAAACTCCTGGCTTTGTATTCATAAATCACTTCTGGCAGGCTTGGGACACCCTATGAGATGCCAGGTATCAAACTCAGATCTGCCATGTGCAATGCCAATGCCTTCCCCACTGTGTTATTACTCCAGCCCCACTTAGGGAATTTTTGGAGAATAATGCTGAGTTGGATGTCCCCTCACCAGTGTTAAAATATCAACTTATGACTCAAGCATGGCCTTGGAGTTCTAGGGATATGCTTGGTCTTGTGGCTGGGAGCTGACAGACACCTAAGCTGTTGAAGTATGGCAGTTGAACTTAGACCACCCCCTTGCCATGCTGGGTATAAAAAGAAAAACTTGGGGCCGGAGAGATAGCATGGAGGTAAGGCGTTTGCCTTTCATGCAGAAGGTCATTGGTTCGAATCCCGGCATCCCATATGGTCCCCTGTGCCTGCCAGGAGCAATTTCTAAGCAAGGAGCCAAGTAACCCCTGAGCACTGCCGGTGTGACCCAAAAACCACAGAAAAGAAAAGAAAAAGAAAAACTTGTACAATTGGGAGGGAGAGCAGGATAGTAACCAGAGCAGCACCTGCTAGCTCACGGGGGGCTGGAGATTAAGCATCTGCGAGATGCTGCCTGTTTTGTATCTATCCCTTATTCTTTCTTCTTTTAATTTCTTTCTTTCTTTCTTTCTTTCTTTATTTCTTCCTTCCTTCCTTTCTTTCTTTTTTCTTTCTTTCTTATTTCTTCTTTCTTCCTTTCTTCCTTCCTTCCTTTCTTTCTTTCTTTTCTTTTTTTCTTTCTCTCTCTCTCTTTCTCTCTCTCTTTCTCTTTCTTTCTTTCTTTCTTTCTTTTTTTCTTTCTTTCTTTCTTTTTTTTCTTTCACCAGAACCTCCACAATCACCTCTGAATGGTGAATTTCCATCTATCTCTCCCTCTCTCTCAGAAACCTCTGGTCAGTGGCTACAGACCTGACTCCAGAAGAAATAAAAAGTATACTTGGCTTCTACTTCTCCCTCTCCCCCACCGCTCTCTCTCTCTCTCTCTCTCTCTCTCTCTCTCTCTCTCTCTCTCTCTCTCTCTCTCTCTCTCTCTCTCTCTCTCTCTCTCTCTCTTTCAGTCCTGGATAGGCAGTTATGACATGTTGGTGTCCCTAGGTGGTCATTGGGCCCCACAGGCCCCTGAGAACCTTGCAGCACCAGGCCCTGGCAGTCTTAGGCCTCTACAGCATGCAGCCTGCAGCTCTAGTAGCTTTGGGCTTTTGCAAACACTACAGCAAAAATGAGTGAATGAGTCACTGTGTGAGAGGGGGACCTGCCTGGGACTGAAGGTCTGGATGATGCCACAGTGAAGTGCAGCAGCAGCAGGAGATGGGAGTGGGGAAAGCTTTGGGCAAGGCAGGCCCAAAGCTGCCTGCAGACAGACAGGGACACTGAAAGAAGGAAAGCATTGGCTGTGAGGGAGGCCAGGCCCTGTGTTTGTTCTAGAGGTCCAAACAGGTAAAATCCTCAGTCAGATCCACACTAGGCAGCTGCTGCTTCTCCCCAAAGCAGGGAGAAAGGGACATTGTGAGGCTGGGAATGGAGCTAGCAGCAGCACCAGGAGCCCAGCTATGAATGGACCCCCTGGTGTGAGGTGAATTTCTGGGTGCTCTGAGCCTCTGGGAAGCAAAGCAACGGAAAAGGAAGCAGGTGGCCAGGCACAGCCGTAAACGGGGTCAGGGTGCTGGGCCTCAGTCATCAAGAGTTCAGGAGAATTAATGGGGACTCAGGAAAAGCAGGAATCTTGGGGACACCCTGAGGATACTTAAGCACTTTATGTCTGGGTACAAAGGCTGGCGTCAAGAATCAGTTCCAGCTGAGGTCTAATTCTAAAATGCTCCTAAAATCAGTGACAACCAAGTCTTTCCCACAACACTGCTATTTCTCCCAGCTTTGAGATCACAAAGTAAAGCTCAGGGGACCAGGCTGTGCTGTGACCCAAACCCCAGTTTCCTGCTATTAAAGCCTGGATTTCAGACTTGGAACCCTCTCTTCCCCTGGCCTCCAAATGCTACTTGATAACATATGGAAGGGCAAAACGCTAAAAAACGATGGGGAGAAGGATGATGTGTGGGTGGAAGGCAAATGTGAGGTCAAATTCAGTTAAATTACTTCTCAAAGGATTTAGAGGAACTCGAATTCATTCATTCTTAACATTTTTTATTGACATAGCATTACCTCACCCCATCCCGTAAGTTTGAGGCCTGTGTTATTATGAATCAGTATTCTTGAAGTTTTTAACGAGCAACTCTGCCTTGGGCATATCTAAATGCTGTCTCTGGTATGCAGTGTTTGTGAGAGTCATAGTGGGAAGATTTATTTTTTCATGGAGATAATGACTGACGCGTGACTACAGCCTTGTATGGGAAACCATATGGGGACCAAAGACTCAGGAGAAAGGACACCAGGCAGGGTCAAGATGGACTGTGCCAGTCCAAGATGATTATTTCTCAGATTGGATCCAATTTTTTTTTTATTAGCTCACTGGGGATAAGAGAGGATGTGGGTGGAGACCACCAGGCCTCCACTCAGAAGCTGTATCCACAATGTCCTGATATAGACGGGCCTAAGGACCTATATGAGAAACCCCTAGGCCAGGAGAGAAAGAAAGAGGGAGAGAGAGGTGGGTTTGAGATTAGGATAAGGTCAGATTGAGGGCCAGGTAAAAAAAAAAAAACAGGTATGCAATATAAAGTAAAAAGATATTGCCCAGAGTAAACAAAGATCTGTCCAAATCAGGGAGAAAAGCCATAGCCAGGGTAGAAACAGTTCAATCCAATTGCTCTTTCAACTGACTCTTTTAACTGACAACTCTCCTCCACCCTAATCTTGGGAGGGGAGAACTGTAGACCCAGCCACCCAATCACATTAGGGTCTTACTAAAAAGGGTGGACTCCTTTTTATGGCTGGCTGATACTGGTAGGACTAGACAAGGGGAGAAGATCTCTGAGGAATTCTTTGTTGACTGCACATGTCTACAGGCGTGTCTGTGTGTACTCCCAAAGGCAAGAACTAAGGCCTAAGACAGATTTTTTGGTGTCAGAAATTGTTTTTGTTCTGAAGGGATTCACCAGAAAATGCTCATAGATAGCCCTTTGAGTGGGGCCCTTTTAACCTTTTTAGTTCCAGATGAAGTAAATGACACATGGAGTTGGTGAACGTGCTCAAGACCATGCAGCTAATAAGTTGGGATACCCTAGTTTATAGGCATCCAATAGGCCACCATGGAATTATGGGAGAAGAGGCATGGCTTGGTCTGCTACTTACCTGTGAGCCAAAGAGAGGCTCTGCTCCCCTCCCCCCAACCAGCATCCTTAGTGTCTGAAGACTCATCAATCGCTTTGCTCTGTTCTGGGGCTTGTGTCTGAGGTGGATCCCCTAACAATACACATGTGAATTCCCACTCATGCTCCAGCCTCCAAAGGGGACTTAGATTCCATCTATTTTGAGGTATTTTGTTGATGCATTGAGGAGAGTATTCCTTAGCAAAGAAGTTTTTTGTAAGTTTACGAGTCTGGAAAGAGTTGTGAGACAAGTCCGCTGCCCCCTTAAATGTTTTCTGTTAAGATGTTTATGGGTGTGCTGTCACCCTGTTGTTATTCTCCAACTCTGATTATCTAGAGACACCAGGCTTTAACTTATATTTGGTCAGAGAACATCAAGTGGCATGACCCTCATGCTAGGTCGACAGTACTGGAAAACAGTAGAGTCCACCCAATCCTGTTCCCCTTCAGCTCACATGTCTCCATACAACCAAGTTCTTTTGTGCAGCCGTGTGAATTATCCTGCTGCAGACCAGAAGTTCCAGGTCATCCTTGTCTGTTCAGCTGGTCCTCAGCCCACAATGGTGATGAGGTCAGGCTGATGAACACAGGACACTGGAACCATGTTGATTGGATTCTCCAAGGCCACTGATTGGTTCAATGTGGTCTTATCAAAACTATTCACACAGGAAAGTGGAATTTACGATGCAACTCCTCGGGACACAGTTAAAGCAGCCAGGCACTCTTGAACTTGTATCAGAGATCCTGGCTTCCTGTCACTGACATTTATGACCCACTTTCCCACCTATACACCCACTGTACCTTCAGACCATCCCTATGGGTGTACAACTCAATCTTAATGAGCTCAATATGCAGCTCATCCTTCTGACATGCCCCTGGCTGGTCTTCTGAGTTTAGCTCTTGGGTTCAACCTTGAGTGGGTGTGGGTTCCTTCCTTCACTTGCTGTCTCCACCACAGCTAATCCATTCCTGATCATCTCTGTCCTGTCCCCTGTGGTCACCCACAGCTGTTCCCTATATTGCGTAACACACACTAGCTCTCAGGCACCTCCTGAGGGCCACTTGACTGGCAACGTGACTTTGCTGAAACCCAATGATGAAGGAGACCATCATATCCTGAGTAAGTCCCTCTTGCTTCCAGGACCACATCCAAGCCCCTAACCTCAGTGCCAAAGATCCTCCCAATCAGAGCCCATCTGTCTCTCTGCTTGCTCTTTGCCATCTCTCAATAAAAACAGTGCCGTGCCAGCTTCCCTATGCCCTGCAGTCCCTGGCACAGCCAGAGTAGCTCTGGACCCCTGAACCCCTTTCTCCTATATGTGACTTCTCCTTCCTCCAGAGAATTTCCCCTCCATTCATATCACACGTGACCCTGTCCATCTGTTCATCCCGGCCATGAACATCTCACTGGATCATGAGCTCTGACCTTTGCTCCATTCTGGCTTATGTTCCCTGTTGCTCCCGTCCCCCCAGTGCCTCAGACATTTCCACTTAGTCCTTGGCACTGCCCCTATGGGCATCTTTCCCTCCTCACTGACTCGCCAGTGCCTGGCAACCAGCACGTCCCTCACTCGTGAACCGTCATCTCAGGACTCCACATGAACTTCCATTGTGTAAGGTAAAAATGAATGCATCCCATGAACACTCACTGGGAGGAAAACTAGAGGAAAGCATGCTCCCAAGAGCTCTGTTTTTCTTCTTTCACTCCTCCACAAGCCCAGCCTTCCTCCTTAGCTCCTGACATCTTCTGTAAGTGAATTTTAAGCATCTCATGTTGTTGACATGTTGTTGACATATTCAAATGTTCCACCCGATTAATCAATAAACAGAGTTTTGTAGCATTGCTTGCAGGCTGTGTGGATTTGATTGTTAGTGGACATAGCCTGGTTCTTATAAGGTTCCCTGGACTTGCCCATCTCAGCTTCACCAGTCCGAAAGTGAGTGAGCTAGAGAGATGCGAGAGGAAATGAAATCATATTCGATTTTAAAATTATGTGTTTCTTCTTTCTAGATTAAAATTCTTCCAGTAATCAGGTTTTTTTTAAACAATTGGGCACTATTTTATTTGCTTCTCAGAATTGGAAGTCAGTGCCCTGGAAGTAGTTTCTCTTGTAGGAGAATTCTGGTATCTGTTGACTCACTCTTTTACAAATGATTTTTCAGCAGATGGTCTCACACACCATTGGGGCAGAGCCTCCAGGAGCTGGAGACTAGCCTCAGTTTCCCTGTGTGCATACAAGCAGTGAGGTGTGGATATTCATTTTAGTCGCCTCTACAACTTCAGATGAAACCTAAACTTGACTTAAGCCTTTCATTGTGCCTTTAACAGAGCAAAGTTACCTACTGCCAGTGAGATAAAGTGCTCCTGAGACTCGAAATGGGGAGCATTTCCCAGAAATGGGCCTTCTTTTGTTTGTTAATTCAAACATCAAACAACTATGACTCTGGTTGACACCCAAGTCCTCTACTGGCATCTACCATCTGAGTCATCATGACTGTTTTACATAGAAGGTTTCATGCCTAGAGATTCTATAATTCTGTCACAAAGCAGACTTAACATGAAGTCAGTGTCTTCCAAAATGGCTTCCTCAGGGGAACAAGGATGTTGGACTTCAGTGCATTGGGACTCTATCTGCCATCAGGTTCCAGGCTAGAAGTGGCCAGTGGGATATGGAACTTGCCAGAAAGCTCTTGTGGTGCATCAAAAATTGCATTCTTAAAAATGCACCTCTGTGATTTGCTCCTACATTAATTCTCTGTCCTTGATATTATTTCTCCTTCTTACAAAAATTGCCCTAGTCTGCTACATGATAAAAAAGAATCACTTCTTGGGGCCAGAAAGATAGTACAGCAGGTAGAGAATGTGTCTTGCATGTGGCTAACTTGGGTTCAACAGCCAGAATCCCCATGTAATCCCTGAGCACCATCAGGAGTGATTCTTTTTTTTTTTTCTTAATTTTTTTTAAACTTGATTGATTGATTGATTGATTGGTTTGGGGACCACACCCAGAGGTGCCCAGGGGTTACTCCTGGCTCTGCACTCAGAAAATGCTCCTGGCAGGCTGGGAGACCATATGGGATGCCAGAAATTGAACCAGGTCCCTCCCAGGTCAGCTGTATTCAAGGCAAATGCCCTACCACTGTGTTATCTCTCCAGCCCCCAGGAGTGCAGAGCCAGGAGTAATCCCTGAGCACTACTGGGTGTGACTCCAAAACAAATACACACACAAAAATCATTTCTTGGAAACTCTTTAAGAGTTGATTATGAGCTGCCCATTTCCTCCGTCCTTCCTGGACAACCAGATACTGGAGCGCAGAGTCACCCAAGAGAACAGTACTGCACATGGTGCAGAAGGCACAGCCTCTGTGACAGGCAGTCAGGCTGAGTTCAATGTGCATCCGGGCTCTTTCCACCAGCCCCTGTGACCTGTGTGGTTTTTCCTACACTGTCATGGAACCATCATAAAAGTTTGCCTTCAACAGAAAACAGAACTGTGACCTCACCTCCAGGGCTTCTCTTGAAAGGAGACAGACCCGTTGACAAATCTAGTACCCAAAGATAGTTTCCAGTCCCCCAAGATAGAACTGTTTGCTTGGGTTCTTCAATTATACAAAATAGGACCACAGAGATGTCACTGGGCAGGGAGTGCCTGATCCCTGAGGCAGGTACAAGTTTCAGGACACTACTGGAGTGCCCTGGACTCTCCTGAAGTTTCTGACATCCCACAGAAATCACAGCTGAGCTCACTGGGTGGCCAGGACAGACTCACTGGAATGAACCGCTCACTTTCCTGAACATCAAAGCCAAGATGGGGTTAAGTAGCCTCTGGCCCCTTTCTGCTTTACATTATAAGGCTTTCCTTAATCCTCAAAGCAATTTCTCGTGCCTGTGTTTTCTCTTTGGAAATTGGAGCTTATTTTTCATGTGGGTAGAAAGCAGGAATTTCAGAAAAAACTACAGGATTAAGGACAGAAATGTCCAGGTATCTGCTAAAGGGAAGAGACAAAGAAGGCAGCAGAACAATGAAGTCTGAGGATGGAATAAAGGCTGAACATCTAATTTAAAACAGAAGCAGGCAGAGGGGAGAAGGTGCCGGCCATGGGGCAGATCAAATCTGACCTTGATCTCCATAAAGATGCAGTATGTGGAGAGGAACAGGGAAGGAGGGTAAAGCCAATGCGTTTTGGGGTGGAAATTTTGGTCATGACACCAGGAATCACATGGGTTGTACCTGAGAATTCATTGTATCTAGAGAAAAGGGGCTGATCATGGCCTCATACAAGCAAGGCAAGAGGTTTACTGAGCTACTTCCTGGGCCATCGAAATTACTGTTTACCACTCCCATTTCATATTAGAAAAACATAAATGTGGTAGCACATAGCTGAGTGGCAGGATTTTCAAAACTAGATTTGAGAAATGAATGCCTGCTAATCCTTCTTGCTACTTGATTCACAAGTCTCCCTGTGGTGTGTCTAATATGAAACTCATTCATCAGAGGTTTCAGCTCGATGATAATCATCATAAACTTTATATTGCCTGATTATTTTTGCTTTTCTGGTTGATGTTATTCATACCTGTGCTCAATGTTTTTGCCAAATTGGCATCAGAATTCTTCTACTTTGCATCTTATTTTTAGACATTGCCTAGTTATCTGAAGGCAGTTTTGAGTTTGTGATTCCTTTCTACTTCTCGCAAATTATCTTAGATTAATCCTAAATTATATTCAACTTTTATCTTCAGCATATATGTAGAATTTTTTCATGGAAGGTATAGTAAGTACATCTAAGACACTCATATTTGTATTTTCAATGCTTCCTGGGATGCTAATAACCCTAGAGGTTTAGTCAGTCTGGAATAAATCAATATATTTGTATTTTTAAAAGAAATCTAGTATTTCACTCATGAGTAGAGGATTTAGATAAACCATGAGGGAACTGGAAATGAATAAAGGAAGAAGGGAAAACTTCACAACTAAGTTATTCTGTGCCAATTACCTCCATTCAGAATACTGAAGTTTCTGTTTAGAATCCATATCCCCAATCAAAGGTTAAAATAGTAGTGAGAACCGTCTCTCCCCTATTCCAAAGAGCCAAGCACATCATCACATCTGCCCTCATAAATATGTGATTATAGATCCCAACTGATTGATGACGCTTAAATTATGCATGTTGTCTGTAAGGAAACCATCATGTATTTCACCCGTTTCTTGTTGCAAGAAACACATACATATTTCATGTCATCGATGTTCTCATGAATGTGCCTTGATCCCTGAGGAAGTCTGTCTTGGGTTCTTTGTCAGTATCACTAGCACATGGGAACCCTCAGAATACATTTCCTAGATTCCTACATCACCCCTAAAAACCAACCACTTTCCTCAATTTGCCCCCTACTAGCCCCCCAATTTTCCACATCCCATGTCCCAGTCTGTTCCGTGTTACTATGCACTCAGTTTTTATTAACCCCAGAGTGATGTGTCATTGCTAGCCTCTGAGAGTCGGGGCACATCACAGGGACCCCATATTTGCCCATAGAATGCCCTGAGTTCAGTCCTTACCCCTTGCCACTGCCCTAAACACTAGGAAACGAGTGCCCTGGTGAGGCTCATGCAGGTCTATGGCAGAAACATAATCAACTAAGAGAATGAGCTCATGGTGTGAAGGGGAAGGGATCGCAGAACTTTCCCTAAGTGGGGGCTCCTGAGAGGCTTGGAAAAGTCTCTCCTAGTCAGTGTCAAGTCTAAGGCCATTAAAGGACGGTTATGGGGGGCTATGACGGTGATTCCAAACACCCCCCCCACCCGGTGACGTGCACTTGTCTGTGTGGTCCCTAGCATTCCTTCCAGTTGCTCCAGCTCTGGGCCCTGGGCCACTCACTTCTGCTTCCTGGAAGAGCAGCTTCCCCTCCTAGAGGATGAGGAGGCTTTGTCAGACCATCAGACTCCCTCGGGAGGGCCCAAGTACTGCCTCTTCCTGCCTTTCTCCCCTTGAGAAGGCACGCCTATTCTTCTGTCCCTCTTCTGCCTCTCAGGGTGACCCAGCATTAGTGCTTCTGCTTCCTGATTTTGTACCCTCAGAACCCATTTTGTTTTGCTTGATGTGGGGTATTTAATGGCTTTTAAAAGCAACAGAAGGGGAGGCCCCTGGGGCCTGTCAGACAGATGGTGATAGTGAGCTGCACATCTGAGTCTGGGCCTGTGTCTCCTCAGCCAGCTGCTCTGGGGACTGTCCTGAGATTGCATCAGCCTTGAGGGGCCTACTGTTCCCCAGGTGAAGTGCTCCTCTACTCCTGAGCCTCCTGTCAAGCTGCATTCTGCCCTGCAGCCCCACCAGAGCCTGTGCACTGACCTCTTCCCCCAGTAACCTGGCACCAAAAACTCATCCTGGTATGTACCAGAATCCCTAAGCTCCTCTGTGACCCAAGTGACCTTGAAAATGCAAGATTTGGGGTGGGGAATGAAAGAGCAGGTGGGAGAATGATCCAGTGCAGAAATGGGGCTCCTCCCCTCACAGTGCCCCCTCCCCAGCCTTGGGTCTCTGCTCAGACATGCACTCATTTTGTTCAAGAGTCCAGTGCCATAACACGCTTCCCTTTGGGAACTCACAAGGGAACATGCCATTCTTTCTCAGGCCAACCAGACCTCCAAAAAGGAGGAAAGGAAAGAATGAAAAAGTTTGAGGGGCCTCAACCCTGGAAAAACGAGTTTCAGGAGGATTTTGCCTGCACCTTCCTGGCCAGAAATGGCAAGTTTGTCCAATGTGCCCATGAGGGCAGCAGTTCCTGGATTCTATCTCCTGGCCAGGGCCAGCCCGTAGAGTTGGCCCAGGAAGTGTGGACAGGGTGAGCTGGGGCTTCTGCTGGACAGGCTCCCTCCCTCCCCCTGGATATTGTTCTGTCCACCAAGGTGTCCCCCTGCTGGTAACAGCACAGGGTGGTCTGAGTTCTTGTTTCTTCCGAGGGTTTTTGGGCTGTGCCAGAACATTTGGGGTGCTGGGGTTTCCTCTCAACAGCCTTATCTGTTCCCTCGGGAAGTTAATACTCAACTTAGAGGCAGCGAGGCTGACAGTCAGCTGCCTTTAAACTTTCTAACCTCCCTGCTCCTGTTTGACTTCTCCTTCCTGGGGACACTGCTCTGGTTTTTCCATGAAGTCGAATCAGAGATTACGAAGGTGTTATCTGCCCATTAACAACTAAACTCGCTGGAGCATGGAAAGAACTGAAGGCCTCGTTTCAAGGCTAGGGCCTTGGCTGGCCCTTAAGGTTCTCCATGATTCAGCCAGAAATGTCCAGAGAACAGGAATCAACTCTCCCCATTCTGCCTCCTATAGACTATAGACTAGGGGGTCTCCACCAGCAGGCACAAACAGACGAGGACCCTTTGCCACTTTGTCACCACCAAATTCCAGGTGGAAGAGCAGAATGCTAGTTTCATTGAGTCCAACTAAGGATTTCAATCAAGTTCAATCATTAACTTCAATCAAAGAAATCTAAACATGCCTTCTAGTGAAGGACTAAGAGTAGAGAGTCTTTCTCTTCATGACTGTCTTCAAGAACTCACTCTAGGCTCCTGGGAGAAAGTTCCTGAAGGATCTACACAGGGCAAAGTATCTCCTCTGATGGAGAAAATAAGTCAGGAGGAAGCAAGCCCAGTTCTTAGTCATCTCCTTTCATTTTGGTGCTTCTCATAAGCCCCATGTATTCTCCACACCCGGGGCTGCTGAGGGTGAAGAATGGGAATGAGGATATTAGAGCAATGCTTAGTTCATTTGTAATGTCTTCCCTTAGGGATGTTAAGCCCTGCCCTTTGGGAATGACTAGAGCTGGCACAGATCCGGGGTAAGAGCTGGTAGGTAAACTCAGTGTTATGGAGTTCCCTGGTCTATTTCCCTACATTCCACTTCTTTCTAACTTTTTGATCTGGGAGTTTTAGGGCTACACCCAATGGTACTCAGGACTTACTATAGTTCTGAGCTGAGGAGCGACTCCTGATGGTATTCAGGGGATCTTATGTGATGCTAGAGGTCCAGCCAAGGTGAACTGCATGCCAGGAAAATGCCTTCCCCCATCCTATCTCTCTGAGGCCTTTAATTCTAACATTGACCCATCTATGTGTTCTTGTCTGTTTCCCAAAACTGTAAGGATTTTATCAGTCAAATATAGGATGGCATATATAAATATAAATAAATATGTGTATATATATATATATATATATATATAAATATATAAACACTGCGGGTAGGAGAGCTATTTTCTAGAAGAGGTGAGCAGTTTTCCTTGGAGCAGAATTGTGCTTGGGGGAGACAGGATGTAAATAAGTGCCTAATAATGATATCAAAACTATTTTCCCATCTCGATTAATTTTCTAGGACCTTGAATGTATTTCTGGCAGACACTCTGAATAAATTTACCAAGGGTTCATTTACAAACTCAGGATCCAAACTATCTATTGATTGTCAGCAGGGTGGACAGCAAAAGTGCTGGAACTCAATGATGAACTGGTTCTTTGCTTTCTTCAAGGGCAAGGATGGATTAACTCTCTCTCTCTTTCTCTCTCTCTCTCTCTCTCTCTGCTCATTGGATTATTCTTTTTTATCCTGTGTCTTTAGCACCACCCAACTCATGAAAAGGGGGTTTTACATCTTGTCCTGTGGTCTTAAGATGAACTGCCAGGAGTGAATATTAAATCCTGGACATCTTCCTGGAGCTCATTTAAGGCAAAAGTTATCTCTGTGCAAAACACTATATAGAGCATCTGCAGAGAACATTCCTCTGTGCAGATGTCATGTTTAAAGAGTTCCTGGAAGTAAGTGGCTGGTAAGAAACAAAAAAGTCCCCAAAGTGTGAGTGAGGGATGCCAGCACCCAAACCTTAGCTGTGGAAGGATATCAAACAACATACAGAAGTGTCCAGGAATTTGAGAGGTGTTGATAAATAATATTAGATTTACTTGATGAGTTTTTTTAGGACAATACAATCTTTAAGGATGCATTACAGAGTACTCATTACAAATATGTCACTACAGAAATGTTTTCTCACTCAGGGATTTGGGCTAGAGACTTCTGAGTTTTACCAATTAAACTCATTTATAATCACCAGATTGGCCAACAAGGAACAAGTTATCTATCTATCTATCTATCTATCTATCTATCTATCTATCTATCTATCTATATGATTCAAAAGAAGGGTTTGGCCATTCAACAAGAGGCGAACACATCAATTTATTGCATGGATAGAGAAATATTCTTAAGAGTTCTAGGAATAAAACTGGCCCATTCTAGTGAGTTAAGAACCAGGAACTAGCCCCCCAACCAAATGATGACTGTTATATGACACACAAATGTAAAAGAAATGCAGTGTATGCTCTCAATTATTAGTTTTTATCATTTTATTTATTCTCGCAGCCAATTGCCGGGCACCTGGACAGGGCCGGAGGCATATGAGATGTACCGACATTGTGTAAAGTACTTTGTTCAGAATCTTCATTCTCTGCCCTTGAAGAGCTTACACTGCAGTTACAAAGCAAGCTATTAAGCACAAACTGCAACTTTAATTGGCTTCAATTATGGCAAGTGTATTTCTAGCACTGTGAGGCATCTAACAGCAAACCCTGTCTGATCTGGGTAAACAAGGAGAGGAAATCTGATTGAGATGAGGAATGAGCAAGTAGGCACCAAATGTGAAAATATGCAGTTCAATACCATAAGATTAAAAATGCATAAAATCAACAGCAGAAAAAAAATGTAAATGTAATGCTTATAGCATTGACAAGACACCTATGCCATTTATCCGCTGTCATTATCATATAAAACCTACTGTCAATAGAGATGCTACCACTCAAGGGGATTCTGGTAATTAAAGAATTAGTTAAGGAATTGCAGAAGTTAAAGTATTACATTTAGGGGCCAGAAAAATGGTACAGTAGAACACCTGCCTGGCCTGTTCCTGACCTGAGATTGATCTCTTGATTTGGTCTCCTGGGCACAATCGGTATGACCAAGTGTCCAAGGGCCCCAGAAATACTGCATTCTCTGGTCCTCGTATCAATCCACAAGCCGAGTTGGCCCAGAATTGCTGTGCGACCTTCATCCCTCCTGAGAAACATTTAGGAGACCTTCCCCATAAAAGTACATTTAAGAAAAATTTGGATTGAAACAAATAAATAATAATTCCATAAAGCAATGAGGCAAAAAGATGAACAGATAGTTCCATGAAAAGCAACCAGGACTGGCCAGTAGGCATATGAAAAAGAGAAATTATGGCTATTAATTGGAGAAATATAAACCAGAACCACAGTGGATATCTCACATCTGTGACAATAGCAATTATGGAAAAGACTGGAAATAACTAGTGTGGGGGTACAGCTTAACAAGTAAAAATGGAATTCTTGGATATAGTGGGATATATATATATATATATAAAACAGATTTATCTGGTTTATGAAATAGTATGAAAATTCCTTAAAAGAGTAAGTTCCTGGAGCTGGAGCAATAGCACAGTAATGGCTGGCCCAGGATGAACCTGGGTTCGATCCCCGGAATCCCATATGGTTCCCCGAGCCATGAGTGATTTCTGAGCACAAAGCCAGGAGTAATCCCTGAGTGCAGTTGGGTGTGCCCCCCAAAAAATAAGAGTGAGGTCCACTAAGACCTAGAGATTCTATAAATATTTTCCCCAAAAGCTCACTCAAACTTTTTTTTATAAAGATACATGCATACCTACAGATATGGAAGGGACAGAGGATGGACAAAGAAGCCATGGCACATGTACAGAGCAGAAGACTATGCATCTGTGAGGCATGTTGAAATCCTGCCTTTCCCTGAAACTTCTATGGAACTGGAAGGCTTTCTGTTAAGCCAAATAAGTTTGGGGGAGAAAGACAAATACCAGACACCTCACTCGCCTGTAGTGTAGAGAAAGCCCAAAACACAAGAGATAAGATGAAATGACACCAAAGACTCTTCCCTTGGATTGCAGAACTGAGATTAGTCAGCAGGGGAGAGGAGGGAGGGGAGGAATCAGGGATGGAAGAGGTATATCAGAGCTGATGTAGGGACAGTGTGAAGAGTGCAGAGTACATTGGTGGATGCAGTACAGCAAAAATGTAAATCACTTATTTACTATATTTATTCCCTAGTGTCTAGGTATCACTACTGTCAACATTTAGACTGGTTGATAATATTCACAGATGTCAATGTGGAGTTGAAAGTCAGTTCAAGGGTCTTAAAGTTAACTTCCATCTCTATGACTGCAAGAGCACCCAAAGTGTAATTGATGGTGGGGAATATTGCCAGAGAATCATGAACGTACTGAATGAGAACAGTATGTGTTTGCTTTCTTCTACCATAGGGAAACATACTTAGATTATATGGTGTTTGCACAGGGTTGATCTCTTAGCAAGATCTCAACAAATAATCATAGATTATTTTTCACTAGTACTCAGCTTCTTTGCTTAAAAGAAATGGATTTCTCTCTTTTCTAAAAGGTGGTAGTTGGTGATTTTAATAAATCATGAATTGACTCGTGTTGATTTGGTCATGTGGGTTATATCTTGTCATTAGTGATTTCCTACTCGTGACATGGTTTCCCCTTAGGATCTGACACAGGCTCCACCTTCTCACCCAGCTCCTCCTCCTCGTGTTTTCCATGACCTTCTCCCCACCTATGAGGTCGCCGTGCATCTTGTCTACCAGGCAATCTATCCATTTATTCCTCAGCACATCACATCACCAATGCCTGATAAGCTCAGATCATATATGACATATGATATATAAGACATTTCCATAGCCTCATTTTTTTCATATCATCAGAAAGGTGTTGTATTTCAGGTGTTATCTCTTTTGGGGGCAAGGGAGACATTTTGGGGGTCACTGCCATCAGTGCTTAGCACTTATTCCTGGCTTGTCATTCAATGGTAACTCCTGGTGGTGCTCAAGGAGTTATATGTGGTAACAGGAATTGAACCCAGGTCAGTTGTTTGCAAGCACTTCAACTCTCTCTCTCTCTCTCTCTCTCTCTCTCTCTCTCTCTCTCTCTCTCTCTCTCTCTCTCTCTCTCTCTCTCTCTCTCTCCATTCCCACCCAGTTGTTTTCTCTCTTTAGAAATCCTGGCTTTGATGGGCTGCCCTTTCATTAATATACTTTTCCTAGGCATCGCTGATAGAATCCTTATTCTAAAGCAGCAATGACCTTAGTTTTGAACGACTCAGAGCAATCTATGTTTGAAAAGCGTGTGTGTTTCCATCGTGCTGGAGAAACCAGAGCAAAATGGCCATGATCTCTGAGATAAAGAGAGGGACATCAAAACAGGTCAGATGGGCCTGTGAGTGGAAAAAAATCACCTACCTCCTGGTTTCCATGGCATCTCCTGTTTACTTATTTATTTAGTCTTTAATAAATAAATTCTTTAATTGAATCACCGTGAGACACTCAGTTACAAAGTTGTTTGTGATTCAGTTTCAGTCCTACAATGTCCAACACCCTTCACCAGGGCACATTTCCTGGCACCAATGCCCCCAGTTTCTCTCCCACCCCCACCCCTGGTATCTCCAGTTTAAAAGCATTTTAGTGCCTCTAAGAAGATGCAAATCCTAGGCCAGATTTGATAAGCTTCCAAACTGCAATCTTTCTTCCTGGCCTAGAGGGGAGCCAGACAGAAGGAGGGAGCCCTTCTCCTCAGAGGTTGTCCAATGGCTTTAAGAAGTGGACAAGTCCCAAACCCAGGACGGGGGATGCCTGGGCCCACACCTGCCTACTCCAGTCAACTGAGAAGAAGTGGGACCCCTGCCCCTGTCTGAGAGCTAGGGCAGATCCCCCCTTCCTAAGCCAGACAAGGTGAGGTTTCCAGATTCCAGAAGGGCAGGGCAAGCTTCTCATGCTCTGGAACCTTCTTGGCTTCGCAAGAGCTCCAAGCAGGGTTCTGGACTCTCTGGTTGTTCCCAGAATCTGACTACCCTTTGCTGTTTCTATCTCGCTCTTTATATCTGACTCCCTCCACTCAGGATTTAGCACCCCTCCCCAGTTTCTTGATCCACGGGATTCTACAGAAGTCACCCCCAAATGTCCTCTACTCTCTGCTCTCCTCTGGTTCATGAATGTCTAGACCCTGTCCTGTACCTCCAGAAGGTGCTGACTCTCACCTCAACCTTTGCCAAGATGGGACACTTTGTGCCCCTTGAGTTCCAGGGGACATGTTTGAGGTGCTTGACTGACTTGTGTTCTAGAGGTCCTTCCTGCTGGCCCTGGGAGATGAGGTCAGGGGTTTTATTCATATTAACTGAGCAGCACTGGATCCTAATAAGGTTCCAGACACTAGTTAGAGTTGTGGCACTTGGGACACTCAGCGCATCTCTGTGAGGAGCAGAGAGGAGGACTGGAAGTAAAAAGGGGAGCAGAGATAGATGGAGCCTTTCCAACTTTCCTGGCCCAGTCCTGGAATCCCTGCAGGTCCCACGGCTGCTCTCATGTGGGATAAGGCTGTGCCTATTAAGGCACTTGGTCCACTGCCCAACATGAAGCCATTCATACTCTGACCACCCCAGAGGTTCTGCTGGTTCTGCCCCCTTGTCCTGGCTCCTGTAGACAGTCAGAGCCAAGCCCATGAGCCAGGAGGTCTCACCTCCATGTTCAAATCCCCTAGGCATCCCTTGCATTCAATCTTGTCAACGTCTATGGTGGAAAGCGAGGTTGGTCAGCACAGTGTGCACTCACTCACTCCTCAGTGCCTACGTATACCAGGCACCCAGATGCTCAGTCCTGGGGCTGAGCAAGGCAGTAGGGAGCTGATCCTAGAAGAAGACCAAGGTCACTTCAGCAGGTAGCATGAGGGGCCAGGAAGTAGGGCCTGGGACGGTGTGAGACTGGACAGAGGGAATCACCGCAGCCTGGATGGTGGGGACTTTCTCAATAGAAGTTGTCAGATGTGGACATGGGGTGAGGCTCAGGTGATGGAGACCAGATGTGGACATGGGTGAGGCTTTGGCACTGCATATCCTGCCTCAGACACTCCCCCCAGCACTGCCAGAAACAAAAGATCAAATACTGAGAAAGCTAACAAAAGCCAATGAAAGTCTAATAGAAATGTCAGCACGGCCCTAAAGGAAAAGTCCTCTCACCTGAGTGTGAGGGTTCAAAGCCCTGCCACTAGCCTGACTTGGGTGCACAATCATACCACCTTATGGAGTGGTGTTTATCTCCCATTTTCATCACACCTACTCTAAAAAATGGAATCTTCTTTCACAGCTATGTGTTGGGGGGAGGGGGCAGAGGGAAGCATTCTTAAGGAAGAGGGGTCAGTGAGGATTGGGTTCAGCTATCAGTGAGAGAAAGCCAAAGTAAAAAATAAAACTTTAATTCAGTCTTTTTGAGGAGGGGGAACTAGAGAAAAGTAGCTCGGAAATGATACTGGATATGAGGGGTACTTGTAGCTTGATGCTTGGTTAGCCTGAGTGTGCTGCCTCATAGATTCCAATGGCTGCATGAGTGCCAGCCTTCGGACTCGTCTCCACCAGCAGAAAGGAGAAAGAAAAAGTCGGAACTTTCCCACTGTCTTTCAGGACATTCTGTTCTTTAGTCCTATCACTCTTGTGTTCTACTAAGCAGTGACCTGAGGCCTCTGTTACCCCACATACTGGCTTTAACGCCAACCTTGCCTGAGTTTCTCCTTCTTGGTTCCCTCTCCCACAGCTCTGACTCCCAAGTAAATTATCTGGCCAAGTTTCCTCTCTTCTGAGAGTTGAGGGTCTCCCCCGCCCCCAGGAACTGGACCCTAACCCAGCCCCCTGCCCTACCACACTCACAGCTCAGGATCCAAATGAACCTTTTCTCTGTCTCACTCGCCCAGCGTCTTCCTCCCTGACAGGCCACACATGCTCCATTTGCACCTGAGTAACTGAGTCCCTTAACTTTAGATTCCAAATGATGTCATGTGCTCAAAACTAGAGAGTCTCCCGGTCAATTGTAGGAACTTTATTTCCCCCTCCCCACCCCCTGCATGAATGCATTAACTCTGGCAGGAACTCGGAATTCAAACTTGTTGGCTAAGGCATTGGGCCATGTGGCCTGGGCAGTTCGGTGGAGTCACGAGGCAACTGAGTGTCCCCTGAGGGAAGCCAGGGGCAGAGAATTGTCCACGTGTATCAGGGGCCTGGGAAGGAGATGCTGAAAATAGTTAGGTGCAAATTGAGCTATTAGGACCCTGTGGATAGAGGAGAAATGATCTTACTGAGGAGAGGCCCGATGTCAGCCTAGACAAAATGTTCTACAACTAACCTCATTGCTTAATTTGATGTGTAAATAATGCTTTTAATTTCTCATTAATGATTTATTTATATGCTTTGAACGTTTCCTTCCAAGCTTCAGTTGGAAAGAAAATGAAAAGTCAGAAATGGAACCAGCCTGAGAATATGTTAAGGTTGTTAACTGTATTGTGAATACAGAATGACAGAATGGAATGGACTCAGTTCTAACCCCTTAAGACTTATGGGTTGGCTGGGGGAGAGGAGGAAAACAGACTGAGATGAGAAGAAAAGGAGACTTGGGGGTCTGAGGGTTAATTTTGGGTTTCTCCTGCTCTGTCATAGCAATACATCAGTGCTCAGAGTGAGATTTAGGCCCTCCCTGCCCCATCTGGGACATCATTCCAGGGGATCCAGAAGGTCAGCCCTATTTTGGCGATATCTCGAGGATGTTATTTGCCCTTTTCATCCTTATTTTCACATAATGGTATGATGGAACTTTGCAGTGTGTGTCGGGTCAAGCAGAATAAACAGGTCGGAACACCCAGCAATGTCAGGCCAAAGGTGAGAAATATTCACCACTAGGGAAGACAGCAGCAATCTTCTTGTTGAAGTTGCTGCAGCTAACAGAAGAGGAACGCCCTTTCAGAATCTACTCCCAAGTGCTGAGTGAGTGACAGCTTGGGATGTAGGGGAAGCTTTAAAGCCAGCACAGCTGAAAGGTGGAGAGGCGCAAAGATACGGCAAGTTGACTGCCTTGTTGTTTGGTTTGGGGTTTTTGTTTTGTTTTGTTCTGCCACATCCAGTGGTGCTCAGGGCTTACTCCTGACTGTGCTCCAGAGTCACTCCTCGCCTGGAGTGGATTCAAGGGACCACTTGTGGTGCAGAGAAACAGCATCAGCTAAGTGCAAGGCCAGCACCTTGAGCTATCTCCCTGGCTCTGACTCTTCGTTATTTACCAGTGAGGGTAAAAAGCACCATAGGGACCTCTGATGCCACCTATATAGAGTAGACACTTGTACCCATGGAAGAGGCAGAAAGGACACGAAAGCTACTTCTAAGTAAGAAAATACTTAAAATTGTGATTATTCAGCTGATCTTTTTCATAGTGAACTTAATAAAAGTTCATGAAAAATGCTCAGAAACGTAAGAAACAGAAAATTCTCCACAATCAAAATAATTAACTAGGGTAGATTTTTAATGTCACTGCTAAATAGCGGGCTTGTGGCTCAGTGGTAGAGCACTTACTTTGCATATGGTCCCCCATGTACTACAAAAATCATACCCCACAAAAAATATAGCTTAGTTTAGTTGACTAAGAAAGAGCTCATTTTTTTGTTTTGTTTTGTTTTTTGGGCCACACCCGGCGGTGCTCAGGGGTGACTCCTGGCTGTCTGCTCAGAAATAGCTCCTGGCAGGCACCGGGGACCATATGGGACACCGGGACTCGAACCAACCACCTTTGGTCCTGGATTGGCTGCTTGCAAGGCAAAAGCCGCTGTGCTATCTCTCTGGGCCATGAGCTTATTTTTATAAAAATAAAAAATGAAAAACACATGAGCACATCTCATTTTCAATCAAGCGAATGACCCTAAAGTTGGCGTTTATGTGTTTTTCAGGGTGTCACACTTAGAGGTGCCTGGGGACTACTCTGAGATTACTCAGAATAAGGATCCAGCCTGGTCTCCCTCATTCAAAGCATATACTCCAGGGAACAGAGCCTAGCACAGCAGGGAGTGCATTTCCCTTGCATATGGCTGACATGAGTTCAATCTTTGGTTGGCATCCCATAGGTTCCCTGAACAGTATTAGGAGTGATTCCTGAGTGAAGAGCCAGGAGTATGTGCTGAGCACAGTAGGATGTGCCCCCCCAAAAAAAACTAAAATTTTAAAAATGATCCTCAAAGCATGTGCTGCAGTCTTTTAAGCGATCACCCTGGCCCTCTCTCAAAGTTATCTCCTAGACAGAATGGGTAACTATGCTTTGAACAAGATAGAAATTTCCGACAAAGAAGAGGTGGCTGGTACTCCTACATGACTGCTCACTCAAGGAATATTAAACATTGGAGCGTGGCAAGTGAGCTTGAAAACCTGGAGAAATAGCACTAAGAATTTCTATCCTGGGCTCACAGTGATGGAAAAGAAGGAGACAGAAACACATTGCAGACTCCCAGTTTGCACAAAATCCACCAGACAGCAAACAAGTTGAAGACATTGGCCTAGGGTTGGCTCTAAGTTGCTAGTAACCAAACTGACTTTGACTGGTTCTTGATGCAAAAGTCTCTAGTGCAGCTGGATTCTCCAGTCTGACTCCATAAAAATCACAAGGGGGCCCTAAAAATGAGGCCTCCTGAATTTACTGGAGATGGAAAACACACGAGGGATTTCCAGGTGGCCACAGAAACCGCCACTGTTTATTTGGGAGGAAGAATTTAATCAGGCCTTAATTGAGGTGGACCGCAAGGTAAGAGAAATAACAAGGGCAGAAGCTATTTTTTGCAAATGCCAAGTGCAGAGACATTGCACAACCTTTAATTAAGGGAGTAATTGGCTCTAAAAGGAGTAAAAAGAGCACATCCCTGTTCTGTAGAAGCAACTAATGGAGACAGGGAAATGGTTACCGATGTCTTGAGCAGGGAAGAGATGGGTGAGGAGGAAGAGAAGAGAAGACGTGGCTTTGACTCAGGCCTCTCTCCACACCCAAGTTCACCATGAGCTGCAACTTAGATCTCACATCTGTGCTGCATCAGAAGGGCTAGATCAAAGATAACAGACATGTTCCTACTGGACACTATGCCACTTCCACCTTGGACAAGTTCCTTTGGTCCCCTTTAGTGGTGAGACTGGGTTTGCAAGGACCATCACTCACTCTCAGCTCTGTTCAGGAGAAACTTTTTGGGGGCAATTGGGTCACACCTGGTGGCACTCAGGGGTTACTCCTGGCTCTGCATTCAGAAATCGCTCCTGGTAGGCTCTGGGGACCATATGGGATGCCGGGAATTGAACCAGAGTAGGTCTGGAGTTGGCTTCGTGCAAGGCAAACTGCTATGCTATCGTTCCAGCCCTGTTGATCTTTTCAAGATGAGCATCTTGGGTGTGACAGGGGCGTCCAGCCAGCCCCAAAGGGAGCTCATTAACCTTCTGAGGGTTTGCTTATTCTCTAACCAGCTCTTCATCCAAGACCGACAAGGGGCAGCCTCAAGCCCACCTTGGGGGCCCCTCCAGTGATGTCACGGTTTGATGAGCAGACCCCCACCCCCAGTTCAGGCTCTTGGAATCTGCTCCTGAAAACCATTCTCCACCTTGGTTCTCACTCTTCTGCTCACTGAGTTTTGAGATGACCAGTGGCTTGGAATATAGGGTTCACTCATCTCAGTGTCTCTGCGTTTCTCTCTTTGCTTCTCTCTTGGGCCATGTACAATCGAGTTGATGTCAAGAAATAGAATTCTTGTTTGGGGTGTATGGTAGATGCAAGGGAAGACAGGAAGTATTGTTAGGGGATAATTTCAAGCATCTGGGCCTCTTGGCAGGGCTGAGTGGTGGAGCGCCCCAACAGGAATAATCCATTGTTTTAGAAACAGGGCATGGACCTAAGTTGTGATGGTTTTAAGCCGCTCCTAGACCCTGAGCAAATATGTCTCTAAGCACATGGGTGCATATTTCCGAAAGAGCTATCCTCTTCTGTTAACTACAATGACTTTAGCAAGAAGAATGAATGAGTGAGTGACTGAGTGAGCCAGTGACTGAGTGAGCCAGTGACTGAGCGAATGAGCCAGTGAGTGAATGTATGAGTGAGTAAATGAATGGATAATTGAATCAGTGAGTTAGTGAATAAGTGAATGAGTGAATCAGTCAGTGAATGAATGAATGAATAAATGAGTAAGTGAATGAGTGAGTGAGCAAGTGAATGAGCCAGTAAATGAGCCAGTGACTGAGTGAATGAGCCAGTGAGTGAATGAGTGAGTGAATGTATGAGTGAGTAATTGAATAGATAGTTGAGTCAGTGAGTTAGTGAATAAGTGAATGAGTGAATCAGTCAGTGAATGAATGAATAAGTGAGTAAGTGGATGAGTGAGTGAGCGAGCCAATGAGCCAGTGAGTCAGTCAGTGAATGAGTGAGTTAATAAGTGAATGAATGAGTGAGTGAATGAGACAGTGAGCCAGTGACTGAGTGAGTGAGTGAGTGAGTGAGTGAGTCAGTCAGTCAGTCAGTCAGTCAGTCAGTCAGTCATGAGACAGTGAGGGAGCCAGTGAGTGACAAGAGTGAGTGCTCAGGTGAGTAAGCCAACGAGTGGGTGAGTGGGTGTCTGAGTGATGGAGTGAATGAAGGTGCCATCTGTGGTTACAGACTCAGTGTCACCCCCAGTTTTGAGTCCATTTCCATGGTTTTATGTTCATTTCTCTATGAGCTTAAGATGCTACAGAGAAAGGAAAAAAGTTTGCATGAGAGTTTCAGCAAATTCTGTGGCATCTTTCTAGAATTCACCTTGCTATCAGAAGGAAACCTCACTTTGTTCATTTAAATACATACGTTTAATTGTTCTTCAGGGCTTAGAGAGTATACCCAAGGTTGTCAGGGGCTGCCTCTGGTTCTGTACTCAGGGATCCAGGCAGTGGGGGGGACTGAACCCAGGTCCGCTGTGTGCAGAGCTCCAGCCCACTGACTTCTCTCTGCTCCCGAAGACATTGAAATGTGTTTCATTTGAGTTAAGAAACCAACACATGGACTTACTTCAATGAAGTGCCATTTTGCCTTAAAATGAAGGGGATGAGACCGGAAAATCTAGCCCATACTTCCTGCTTCCAAGCTAGATCTTACAATTGTATGCAGAGTGGGTGTCATAGTAACCTGAATTTCTCAAACACAAATGTGGTTTTTCACTGTGTCAGCTTAAGGAAAGGCCACAGAGATGTCAAAATACATACGGAAAATGAAAGGAAAGGAGCGAGAGGGCAGACTCTGGTAGAGGAGCTTGCGGTGGTGGAAAGGGATAACATTTCGGTGGTGTGGGGAGGGGCAATTGAACACCTAGGGAAAGGTGACGCTGTACCCTTGGAACCCCACAATTCGACCAGTGATCAATCAACATTTTAATAGTTTGTTGTTGTTGTTGTTGTTGTTGTTGGCTTTTGTGCCACACCTGGCGATACTCAGGGATTACTCCTGGTTCTGGGCTCCAGGGACCATATGGGATAAGGAGATGGAACTCAGGTTGGCCTCATGCAAAGCAAATGCCCTCCCTGAAGTGCTGTCACTCTGGCCTCCATTTTAATAGATTTTTAAAGGCATAAACATTGCTTCTTTTGGATCTGCGATCCAATAAATAAGACTACTTGAGCAAAAGCGGTGCTCTTCAAGTATATCCTCGCATCAAAAGCCAGAAAACTCTGGGTGTTCGGATCGTACTCCAGTGCCCCACAAGAACTCCTATTTCTATCTACAGTCATCGGCCCAGGCACTGGAGTTTGGGGAAGTAAGAAGTTGTTTTTCATGTCGGGCCCACAATGTTCTTGTCTGAGAGTTTCGGGGAGGAAGCAGTGGACAGTGTGGGAAGAGTTTGCTGCTCATATTTCGAGTCCCTATCCTAGAGAGAATCCTGTTTTCCCCACCCCCTCACGACCTTTAATCCCACTTCTTGAAATGTACCCCCAAAGGCCCAATAAAAACACAAACTAAAAAAGACCTCTGCACCCCTATGGTCCTGCAGCACTAGTTAGAATAGCCCAAATCTGGAAATAACCTGCGTGCCCTGGAGCAGTTAGATGATGGATCAAGAATCTATGATCCTACACCCTGTGATGTACAAGGGTTCCTCCTGACTCTGAGCTCACAAATTACTCCTGGCAGGCTGGGTGTAGGGGAGAGCATATGAGATGCCAGGGATCAAACCCAGGTCAACTGATGAAAGGCAAATGCCCTACCCACTGTACTATTGCTCTGTCCCTGTGGTTTGTCAATTTTTTTAATGTTCAGAGTTTAAAATAGTATTTTATTTTGTGTTTAGTATAAGAATACATTACACCACAGTGTCTCCTTTCAGTGCTCGGGCCACAGTTGTCATTGGTTATATGTATAGGTTAAACACATTGCTATGCAGGCAGGGGGGAGGGTAGGAAGGAAACAAGGGACATTGGTGGTGGGAAACATTTATGGGTGAAGGGTGGTGTGCATGAGGAGACTGAGATTCAGCCATGAATAACTGTGTAATCACATTGTTTAAATAAAAAACATTAACAACAACATGAATCTCTTGTCCTTCTACATGATGGAGGACTTCGGCCATAGAGCAAATAAAACCATGGAATTGGCTATTGCGTTGCTAGATCTGCAGAGCACGATGCTGAGTGCTCTGAGTCCAAGGGAGAGGGACAGATACAGAATGAGCCTCTCACAGGACAGACAGAAAGACATGTGTAGGGGAGTACGAAGGCCCAAAGCAACAGAAGCGAAGAACACAAGAACTGGGGTCTCTAGTAAGGGGCACACCCCCAGGGTGGGCAGGGAGAACATGGAAGGGGATGTGGAATGACCACAGGATACTCAAGCACAACTTCAGCCCATACCTGCCACCAGAACACCTACCCACACCCCAAAGCCCTCCTCTGAGCAAACCCAGCCTCCAAACTCCCTTCCGTGGTCTTTTGACCTTTGCTGCTCAATTAGTTGAGTCTCTATTATTACTATTTTGTCAGTGAAGCAATGTAGTGTTGGTTGGAAGAAATTTAGAGAAAGGTGAGGGGTGAGAAGAAGAGATGGATGTTCAAGATAGAAGACAGGTTCTCCCAAGGGGAAAAGTGCTCTCCCGTGTGCCTTAAAGCTCCACATACAAGAAAGATCATTCTAGAAACCTCCCTTACTTCTGCTTAATGTCACTCAACATAGGACCCATTCATGTTGTGGTAAATTGAATGATTGTGTCCTTTGTACAGGTGTATAGTAACCCAGTTTGTATCTATACTACAATTTATTGATCTATTTATCTGTATTTGGGCATTTGGGTTGTGTCTATATCCCTTCTATTGTACTAAGTGTTATGATGAGCATAGGTGTGTGTAAATCCTTTCAAATTAATGTTCTGGTGTTTGAGACCTAGATGCAAATCATGGTATTGCTAGGGGTTCGAGTCTTACCTTTCTGAGAAATCTCTGTATTTCTTTTCCCTGAGACAGACAACACTCCCACTAATAGTGAGTGAGCGGCTTTCTTTCTCATCACATCCCCTCCAAAACCGGCAAGTTTCAGACATCTGAACACACGTCATTCTTACAGCTGTGAATTGATATCTTGTTGTTCTGATTTTCATTGGCCTAGTAATAAGTGACCACAAGCACTTTTTTAAATGCCAACTACCCATCCATAGACCTTCTTCGGACTAATGCCTGTTCATCGTTTCTCTCCCTTTTGGGGAGCAGAGTTGTTGGAATTCTTTCTTGTAGTTGAATTTTTTGAGAGCTTTATAAATCTTGGACATTAGCCCTTTATCTTGTACATTATGTGCAAATATTTTCTCCCATTCAGTAATGTGTTTTTATTTTACCCCAAGATCCTTTTGCTGTGAAGAGGCTTTTTAACTTGATGTAATTTCATTTCTTTGTTGTCTTTGTGTTATTTTTGTTTCTGTGCTCAGTCCACAAAAGATGCCTCTGAGCTCCATTTTGTCCAGAGTTCTGCCTGTGTGTTTTCTTTGCTGTATGTGGATGGATTCCATTCTAATCCCTAGATCTTGAATCCACTTTAAATTTGCTTTTGTGAGTGAAGTGAGCGATGGTTCCAATTTCATCTCCTGTGGCTATCCAATTTCCCACCAAATTTTGAGCATTTGTTGAAGAGAATTTCTTTGTTCCACTCATATACTTAGCTCCTTCGACATAGCTGAACTGCCCATAAATCCATAGCATGACTCAGCGCTCAATTCTCACCCACTGGCTCTGTGTCCTTCTTCTGGTACCCAACACCTTTGACTATTGTAGGTTTGTAGGATATTCAAACTTGGGAAATGGAATGACTCCCATCTATTTTATTTCTTGCTTTTGATTTTTTTATCATTATCATCTTATTGCACTCAAAACTTTAAAATGTTTCTTTTTTTAAAAAAAATTACTTTACTTGAACAGCCATGGCTACAAGGTTGTTTATAATACAGTTGACTTGGTTTCTCACAGACACAAAATGGTTCATGATTGAGTTTCAGTCAGACAATGTCTAACAGCCTTCACCAGTTCATACTTCCCACTAACACTGACCCCAGTTTCCCTCCCGTCTTCCCCCCCTGCCTGTCTCTAGGGATCAGACATTTTTTCCTATTTCTCTATGTCTTTCTCTTTCACTCTTATTTCCCCCATTAGCCTCAGTGGTTTGCAATATTGTTAATGAGTGGCATCATACCTATTGCTTAATATCTCTCTCTCTCTCTCTCTCTCTCTCTCTCTCTCTCTCAATTGCTTTGGAAATTTGGGTAGTTTTATGGTTCCATACACATTTTCATAGAGTTTTTATTCGTGTCTTTGAAGCAAATCATTGGAACTGCGACAGTCACTGCATTGAACCTGTTCAATTCTTTTTTTGTTTTGTGTTGTTTTGTATTTTTTGGGGGGGTCACACACGATGATGCTCAGGGGTTGCTCCTGGCTATGTGCTCAGAAATCACTCCTGGCTTGGGGTAACCATATGGGAATCCAGGGATTGAACCCAGGCCCATCCTGGGTCAGCCGTGTGCAAGACAAACACCCTACCGCTGCGACAGTTCCGATGTACAATTCTTTGAGTAAGAAGGTCATTTTGGCTTGTTGATTCTTCCAATGCTTGACCAAGGAATATCTTCCCATTGCTTGTGCCTTCTAGTCCTCTCGGCAGTGACTAATAGCCTTAACTAGATAAGTCTTTAGCCTCCTCTGTGAAGTTGCTTCCTAGGTATTCGATGTTTTCGACACCACTTGGAGAGGGCTATCGTTTTGTTTCTCTTTCTTTTCTTTTCTTTTCTTTATTCATTTTTGTTGTTTTTTGGTTTTTGGGTCACACCTGGCAGCACTCAGGAGTTACTCCTAGCTCTACGCTCAGAAATTGCTCCAGGCAGGCTCAGGGGACCCTATGGGATGCCGGGATTCGAGCTACCGTCCTTCTGCATGCAAGGCAAATGCCTTACTTCCATGCTATCTCTCCGGCTCCAGTTTCTTTTTCTTATTTTCACTACTTGCATACAGAAATGTCATAGGTTTTTGTGTATTCATTTGAAAACCCATTCTCTTGCTGTGTTGGCTTACTGCTCTTTTTATATTATTTGTTTTGCTTTGGGGCCACTCCTTGCGATGCTCAAAGGTTGTTCCTGGCTCTGCACTCAGGAATTAATCACTCTTGATGGGTTTGGGGATCACTCCTATGGGTTTCTAGGAATTAAACCCAGATCAGCAGCATGCAAGGCAAGTGCCCTACCAGCTGTTCTATCTCTCTGGCCCTTTATTGCCCATTTGGAGCTTATGGGCATCTGTAAAATAAAAATATAAATCCACGAGTTGGGTGAGATCGCCTCTTAGGTAGATGAAGCCCCTAAGGTCTGATGAAGCAGAGTAGGGGCGGAGAAATAATACCAATGCAATTAGGAAAGATTCATCAGAGTTAGTCTGCTTTTTTGCCCCATGGCCTTTCTACTTCAAGGCCTGTCTCTGCCAAGTGCTAGTGCCCAAAGCCAAACTCCTTTTTTTATTCAAAACAATTCCCAAAGCCAGGAGGGGGGAGGTCTGGTAATCCAGGTGGACTTTTATATATTAAAAGAAGAAGTTAGCTGGAAGAGAAAGTCAGGGGAACACTTTTGTTTGGAGTTGATAGGTGAGCATTGTGTTTTAGGCATCACTTTGTGAAATTTTACTAATTGTAACAAAGACATTTATTGAAAGATTTCTGATCAGGAACTGTCTCCAGCACATTGGACTGATTGTATCCATCCTAGAACCCCCTGCCAGGGAAACTGTGATGTGCTTTTCCATGCGAATATACTGGAACTCAGGACTAGATCAGAGAGCACAGCAGAGTATTTGCCTTGCATGTGGCCTACCTGGGTTCCATCCTCAGCACCCCATATAGTTCCCTGAGCCCTGCCAAGAATGAAGCCTGAGCACAGAGCCAGGAATTAGCCCTGAGTACTGCTGGGCCAGCACATGCCCCAATATATCATAGCTCAGAGATAAGTACAACATCGATGGTGTTCAAATGTTCCCCGGATCACAGATTCAGAGGTTAGGCTCAGTCACCCCAGAGTCCTTCTTCTCTCTGAGTTAGTCATGGAATTGCTTCCAGTGATTGTCAGAGGGGAGGACCTGATGTGTGTGTGTGGGGGGGGGGTGAGACAGAGCCCAGGGGCCTACTAAACCAGACAAGTCCCAACCTAGGACCTTGTCCCAGCCCCAGGGTCTGTCCTCAGTGCCTGTCTCTTCTCTTTCCTGCCCTGGAGGGACTGTGGGTAGGTCTAGGGGTTGAAGTTCTCATTGAGGGCCACCAATGGACAGGGCTGTGGGGTGTTGGATCTAAGTGTCCTTCCTGTGAGAAGGGACAGGCATGGAAACTGAGGTGTCAGACCTTTATTCCGAAGTGCCAGCCCCCAGGGCCTGGCTGATGGCTTCAGGGGAAGTGAGTGGCAGGCCTCAACGGTGGGGGAGGGTAAGGGTGCACTGCCCTCCACCCACCAGGGCCTGGGAACCCCAAGGCTCTTCAGAACAGGATCAAGAAGTGGAAGGAGGAACCAACCTTGGGCAGAATTTCCCTGCCATCAGCCCTGGCGCAGTTTCCATCAGCAAAAGGAAACAAAGAGACAGATGGGGTCACTGGTCCCCTGAAATCCCACATGGGGGTCCAGAAGGTTCAGCTTGGTCCGGTGGGAGATGAGGAGGAGAGAGGGCACTGAACCAGGTCCATTTAGAAGTGGCTTCAATTTCATACAGAGATGGGTAAGGAATAGATTTGGGGCTGGGGGTTGGGGGGCTGGGGGTCATAGAATGACTGAAAAGTTTCCCTCTGGCTCACCTGAAAGGATCCATACTGCCAGGAAACTGGGGCTAGGGAAGGGAGAGATGACCATTGGGGGGTTCTGGTACAGTTCCCTAGCTTGAGGCTCCTGGCCCTTCCCACAGAGCCAGAGACCCAGCAGCCTCTTGGAGACAGGGAGCAGGAAATCTCTTGGTGTGTGTGTGTGTGTGTGTGTGTGTGTGTGTGTGTGTGTGTGTGTGTGTGTGTGTGTGTGTGTGTCTTCGCGCGCACTGAGTTCCAGAGTCTCACAGGGGTGGTCTGGGTGGGGACCCCCGGGGCTCTGCTGTGTCTCCTAACAACTGCTCTGTAGCATCTGCAGTGGCTATATTGGGTTTTCTGGCTGTTCCGCCTGAGCAAACACCCCCTTTGCGTTTCTTTCAATGAATGAACATTGAAAGGGAGGAGGCCGGAGGGAGGTAGCGTGATTCGAATATTCTGAAAGTAGGGGTGCCTGTGTTAAGGAGTGGAGGGAGGGAGAGAGGGAGGATGGAGGACGGCCCCAGAGCTGTGAGATTCAAGGTGAAAATAGAAGATAACAGACAATAAGGTTTGGTTTCTGCATGATGCAAAGGGACCACTTTTCAGTAACATATGGATTGTTTTACGTGGACTCACACCATCATCTGTCTTTTTTTCCCCTATAAACTGGGTAGAAAAGGAAGCTTCAGTGTCATTTGCTCTCATTTGAAAAATGAGTTTGCCAGAGTGATAGTTCAAGGTGAAGGCGTTTGTTTGCCGTACACGCTGCCAATTCTGCTTGGATCCTGCAAATACAGCCAGGAGTGATCCTTGAGCACAGAGCCAGGAGCCAGGAGTTAGCCCTGGATCAGGGGTGGCCCCAAACCTACACATACCTGCAAAAGCAAAAGACTTTGCACCCAGCCCTGGAGGGCTGCACAGAAGCACTCCCACGAATCTGAAACATCCTTAGAATTGGACAAGTCTGTGCCCACCTCAGCGTGGGGGTTGGGCAGGGGGGGTCTCCTGTGTCCAGGAGAGAAGGGGCTTGATTGCCTGCTGCACTGCCCTGGGCCCTGGAGCACCTCAAACCTCCTAGGCCTCCCCCCCCCCCAGCTCCTGCAGCCCTGCCCCTCCCCCACTACTCCTACTCTGTGATAATTGTGGCAATAAAAATCCACTCATTTAGGACTCAAATTAGGGAGCAGGTGCCCTTTGCCTGAAACCAAGGTAAAGGGGTCTTAAAGACAAATGAAAGGCAAAGGCCAGCAGGACCCTTGCTGGACAAGAGCCACATCCCAGCCCAGCACCGGGACAGAAAACAGCCGCATGACGCTGGGAAAAAGACCAGACTGGGGACCACCAGCTTCTGACAATGGCCTCCTAGGGGTGTCTCAGAATAGGCTCTGGCACACACTAACTTCCAGAATCTCAGTGAGCCCTGAGATGACCAGGCCAGCCCTCCCGGGCACCCCTGATTTTTGCCTTTCCCTGCACTGCCCGTGCCCACCTCCTGGTCTGTGCCTCAGTCAAGGACTTCCAGGTTCTGGGATCTGAGAAAATCACTTTTCTCCCCGGGCACCCTGGGATGTCCCGGAGTGAGCCTTGTCGGCTGCTTTTCTCCAGGACTGGTGTCCACCTGCGGGGAGGTCACAGCTAAGGGAGATGGCCGGTCCCCCTTAGACAGTCACACACCCCTAGGCCTCACTGTCCCCCAAGTGCTCCATCACCCCTGATCCCTGCAGCCCCAAGACAAGTCTGAATGTGGAAGCAGAAAGTGGCTCTTGGGAAAAGAACATCCCGGGCCTGAGCCTAAAAAATGCCCCCAATAAGGCCCCCAGAGGAAGCAGTCTGGGCTCCCCCTCCCCTAAGATCCCCGCTCCTCCCCTCTGCACCTGCTCCAGATCCTTCCACCCTCCTGTGCTAGAGGGAGGGCCCTGCCCTGAGACTGGATTGGCCTTGGTGGAGATAGAGCCTGCACAGGAGAGCGTGAAAGGCCCTGCGCCCCGCCCTGGAGCCCGGGTTCACTCTGGGGGTCACGGCCCACCGGCCATGCAAGCGCTTAAAAAGCTCTGCAGGTGTTTCTACCCCGAACTCTGGGCCTCAGAGCCAGTGTCCAGGGCCAAGGGGCACCTCCAGCTGAGCACCATCCAGTCCACCTCCTTCCACTCTCAGTGCACTGTAAGTGAGGTCTGTTTGGCTGCTCCAAACCCCAGACCCCGGGTCCCGCAGGTGTGCCAGTCACTGGCCTAGGCGCCTGCAAGCCCAGTGGACCCTCAGAGAGCAGCCCAGGAACCATCCAGGGGTCTCTGGGTCCCAGTGGTGGTGGTGGTGGTGGTGGTGGTGGTGGTGGTGGTGGTGGTGGTGGTGGTGGTGGTGGTGGTGGGCTGCTGAGACCCAGGAGGGAGACGGGCGGCTCCAAGACACTCCAGAGCGCAGCACCGGAGCCGGGGATCCCCTGTTTCCCCTCTGCGCTCGCGTGTGCTGCGACAAGCTCCTCCGTGGGTGCCCGGCTGGGGGCGTCTGCGGGACGGGGAGACGCGGCCGGGCGAGCCCCTGGGCCCTCGCCAGAACCGGTGGCCGGGCCGAGACGGCGTCAGCGGCGGCGGCGGCGGCTCGGCAGGGGTGAGCCGGGCTGGTGGGGGGCGAGCGAGGCTGCAGGGGCGCGGGGAGAGAAAAGTTGCCGCGCGGGGGGTGGCAGCGCACGGCTTGGAGAGCGCGCGCCGGGGCGTCCTGCAGAGGGGTGGGGTCCCCTTATCTCCCACCTCCCACCTGAAGCCACTTCGGGGTTCCGGAGGAGCATCCAGGCGGCTGCCAAGATCCCGGGAAGGCGCTCCAGGGGCTCCCCCAACCCACTCATCCCCACCGCGGTCAGGCGCGCAATAGATGGAGAGCGCGCGGGCAGCTGGGGCGCGCGCAAGGAGGAGCAGGAGGAGGAGGAGGAGGCTCCTAGGAGGAGGAAGGAGGCTGCAGGCTGGAGGGAGGAGGTTGCAGGGAGGAGGAGGAGGAGGTGGAGGAGGAGGAGGCGGCGGGCGGGGAGCGCCGCCCGCACGGCCCGCCCAGCCTCCCGGCACCGCGGTGCCAACGCCGCTCCTGCCCGCGCCCGCGCCGCGCGAGCTCGTGTTGTGCTCCCGCAGAAGATGGGAGCCGCCTGGTCCCCGTGAAGGAGGAGGCAGCGGGCGGGCAGTGCCCCTGGCGCCGGGGAGCCCCGCGCCCCACACCAGGTAGGACCCCCGAAGGACGCGCTGCGAGGGAACCGGTGCCCACCCGCCCGGCCCCGAAGGGCATCGGCCTCCAAAGGTGGGTGCGCGCGGGTGGGTCCCCGCACCCCGGTCGCGCTGGCCCACGCCTCTCCAGGGGCCCACGCGAGGTGGGACCCGAGCTGGAGGGCTGCGGGGGGCTGCGGGGACGAAGGAAGGCGCCCCTGGTCCCTGCACCGCGCCCCAGGGCTGGCACACGCGCGCGCGCCTGGCCCAGTGCGCCCGGAATGCGGCGCTGCCGGAACGGGGGGCTCCGAGCGGGCATCCCCAACCCACACTGGGCTCGGAGCCGGGGTCACCCTCCCCCGGGCACTCCCGGGGCTCCCCGCAGGCCACCGCCGGCTGCACCCTTCTGCTCCGCCAGCTCGCGCGCGCTGCTGGGGGTGGATGGAGATGGGGGTGCTGCGGAGAGGCCCAAGGAGGGAGGTGTGGCCGCAACTGGGGGGACCCGGGCCAGCCGCCCAGACGCCGCGCGGTGGGCTGGATCGAGGGGCGACTCGGCTTGGCACCCCTGGGGTGCGCGCTCCGGCACCTGTCCTGGAAGGTTTCAACTTTGCTTTTTTCTGGGTGCCTTGGGGGGAGACTGGCCGGGGCAGGGCCGGCCTTCCCGGCTCCTGGATGGAGAGCTGGACGCTCCAGAAACCGGGTCCGCGCCCTAATGCTGCTTGGCAAAAATAAATGATGCTAATAAATGAAATGAAATGAAATAAAGGCCGGCATAGGTGTGTGTGTGCGCGCGCGCGTCTGCAGCCCCTTGTTCTCTCACTCACACCGGGATGAATGGCCCGCCCGGAGCTCGGTTGGCAGTTCGGAATTCCCTCTCCAGACCCAGCGGCAGCGTCTGGGGTGGCAGCCGGGCTTCACAAAGGATGGGCTTGCTGGGCGAGCGCGAGCGGCGGCGTCAGAGCGCGCACCGCGCCTTCCCAAGGACTGGCCCGCACCACCGGGCATCCAGGCGGCGGCGGCGGCGGCGGCTTTAGCCCTGGGGGAGCCCCGGCTCTGGGGTTTGCTGCCTCTCCCGCTGCTCAGCCACTAGTGGTTGTGGCTGTCACGGTGCAAACTTTCTCCTGCTGGAGGTGTCCAGGCTGAAAAAGAAAAAAAATAGGAAAGAGGGTACCAGGAGGCGGAGTGGTGGGAAGGAAGGAAGGTGCCTCTGGAAAAACGACAGATGTGGTGAAGAGACTGGTGGGGATCTGCATGCTCTTTAGGGCTGCAGGCAGGCAGAGCCTATGGGCAGAAGCCCAGTGCCAGACACTGGCCTTTCTTGGTAGGAAAATGGGGGGCAGTCTGGAAGGGAGAAATCTTGCAGCATAACCCTACCACCACCACCACCACCACCACCACCACCACCACCACCACCACCACGTTTTCTTGCTCTGCTGCTCCTGCAGGGAAAGGAGGGAGGTCGGTGCATGCGGGTGCTTCCTTCATTCCTGCTCAGAAGGTCCAGTCCGGTCCCCCTTCGCCCTAATGATTGTGTTGGTTCTGCATGCAGATGCTGTGTGTTGGGTTTGCTGCGGGTTTGCTAAACTTGCCTGGGGAGAGGTTGGGCAGTGTGAAAGGAGGAAGGAAAGAGGGAAGACTCTGTGTGTGTGTGTCTGTGTGTGTGTGTGTGTGTCTGTCTGTCTGTCTCTTTCTCCCCCACCCCCCATCTTGGGGGTCCAGGACCCTCAACAGGCAGAGAGCCCCACCTATCTGTGTGTTCTGGGAGGGCTTTGGGTTCACTGATTTTGTCTGCCCGGACAGAACAGGGTCCCCCAGGATGTAAGGACATGAGTGGAGATTTCCTGGCTGTCTCTAGAAGGGTCCTAAAATGGCTGTTGCCTTTCATTAAATGCCAGTAGTTAATTCTTTGGTTTATAAGGGGGGAGGGAATAAAAAACCAACTAGCTGGAGGTCAACCATTATTCACTACCGAGCAGTGCAGGAATTGATGTCACCGTTCAGGACAATCGGGCTCATTTGCTGTGTGTTGAAAACTGCCGGGGCTGGAAGAGAAGCTTAATGAATGAATGAATGAAGAGGTTCTGAAGGCTGGGCCAGTTTGCTGGCTGCAAACCTATCTGTGGAATCTATCTATCTTTTTATCCATCTATCTATCTGTTTGTCTGTCTAGCTATTTGTCTGTCTGTCCATTCATTTATCCATCTATTTACCTGTCCTTCCATCCACCTACTTATCTATCCATCTACCTATTTGTCTATTCATCCTTTTATCCATCCGTCTGTCTATCCATCTATCTATCTATTCATCCATCTATCATCCATCCATTTATCTACCTACCTATCTATTTATTTGTCTATCTGTCTGCCTTTCTACCTACCTATCCATCCATCCATTTATCTATCTATCTAATCTGTGTTCCCTAGCAGAGATGTCTCTGCCTTGTATCAGTTGATCCCTTACTGCTCATCCATCGATCTTGTCCTCAGAGACGTATTTCTGCTGACCTCTCCATCTGTCTTTGTATTTCCCTTTATGTATTAGTGATTCCCCCATGTGCATGAGATCTAAAAGGAAGAAGGAGATCAAAGCCCTGTTGACTGTCGAGGGAGGGAAGGAAAAGAGCCTGGCAGTTGCCCTCACGCCAAATACAGTTGCCAAGTGGAGGGCAGGCCCAGTGGGTAACACTGAGGGGATATTTGCAGGGTTTACACTCATTGCTCTCGGCTGCTCACTATGAGTTGAAGGGGGAGGAAAAAAAAAAAACTCCAGTAGTTCCAGCATTTGTTTCACTGGCTATATTTAACATGTTTTGCTTTTATCAGACCAAAATAGACTTTTATTTATCTTGCCAAGTAAATGCATGGCTCCATCTCTGGACGTGTTTAATCTATTTCTTGAACCAAACCAATGAAGCCACATTCCCGTCTACACGGCAGAAGCATCTGCCCTCCCGCTCACAGACGAGGCTCTCCCCACGTTGTGCTCTTGTGCTGGAGTCTCCCCTTGGTCCCCATGCTGCAGAGATGAGGCCGGCCTTCCTGCCAGCGCAGCAGAGAAAGGGCCTATATGAACAGCGATGGACAGGATCCACCTAGACCCTTGTGGGTGCAGAAACTGAACGTGTGAATGGTTTCTTGCTTGCCAGAGTTTGTGGGTGCATAGCACGTGTCCAGGGTATTCTGCAAATCATATTTCTTGCTCCCTGTGTTGCTTTCCATGGCTCAGAGCTTTGGAATCAAGGGCACCTCCCTCCCCTCCTCTCCCCTACCCTTCCCATTTCTCCCCTGCTCCCCTTTCCCTCCCCTTGCCTCCTATCCCCTCTCCTCCCTCCCCATCTGTCATCTCCTCTCATCTCCTGTCCCCTCCTCTCCCTCTCCCTCTCCCTCTTTCCTCTTCCTTGCTCTCTCCTACCCTCCCCTCTCCTCTCTTATCTTCCATGCTCATTTTTAAGAGCATGGCCCAAACCTCTCCCACTCTCAACCCATTTCTTCCCAGTTACCCTCACTCAGAGTTGTCTCTTCTCTTCTCTCCTCTCCCATCTGACCCGATTCTCCTGCTCCCTCTTGTGGCAAGAATTTGCCCGACTCTCCCCAAATCCAGGCTGGCCTGTCACTCAGCTGCAGTCACTGGGTTCTAGTTCTCAGGACTAGAGCTAAACCCGCTGTGTCCAATTTTCTCTCTGCATAACGGGATATGTCTCTCACCTGGAGACATGGCTGAGATTTGATGGAAGTGGGCATCAGGTGAGGTGTGCTCCAGCCCCGCAGGGTGGACTCGCTTTTCCAGAAGCAGAAACCTTCTGTCTGCAGTAGGGGTGTGATTCAGGCTAGGGGGTTGCTCCACTGGGCCTCCTTAAGTCTAGTGGGGATAACTTCAGATTTGTGCTCTGTATCTGTCTGTCTCTCTGTCTCTGTCTCTCTGTCTCTGTCTCTGTCTCTCTCTGTCTCTCTCTGTCTCTGTCTCTCTCTGTCTCTCTCTGTCTCTCTCTGTCTCTCTGTCTCTCTGTCTCTCTCTCTCTCTCTCTCTCTCTCTCTCTCTCCCCTCTCTCTCTCTCTCTCCTCTCTTCCCCTGCAGTCTCTCACCCATCTCCCAAACCCATTTAGACAACACCATTCCCTGGTTCCCCTGGTACTGTTTGTTCCCGCCTCCAGTTTCTCTGCAGGACCGAAACTGATGTTCCTCCCCTGAGCTCAGACTTTAGATCCGACACCTCTGAGTGTCCTGGGGCTCCTGGACCGTGGACATTGCTCCAAAGGCAGGTGTCTGGCGGCCTCCCTTTTGCTTTTGGGGAAGCTGCTGCAGGCCCTGCAAGGTGTCTGCACTCTGGCTGTCCTGAGATCTGCCTAGCCAAGAGAGTAGCACATGAAAGAGGTTCAGAGAGGGAAATGGGGGGGGCACTTTTGTGCTAGGCAGCTGATCCTGGGTCTATCCCAGCGCCACAGGGCTGAGCCTGGTCCCATCACAGAGCCAGGAACAGCTCCTGTGGGGGAGGCAGGGGAATCACCTGCTAAGACACAAACCCAACCCACCCCCCAAAAAAAGAGAGAAAAGGTTCAGGAACACATTTTTCTCCTGCCCAGAGGGAAGGCATGGAGGAGGAGGAGGAGGAGGAGGAGGAGGAGGAGGAGGAGGAAGTGGAGGAAGAGGAAGAAGAGGAGAAGGGGGAAGAAGAAGGAGGAAAGGAGGAAACCCTGGCAGCTGACCTACAGAGTGTGCATATGATCCAAACCCCACCCACAGTCCCACAGTCCTTCTCCCTCCCTCCTCACTGCCCCCAGCCTTCCCTGTACTCCCAGCTGGACTCTCAGCTCTGCTTTGCATGGAGTCCTGTGAGTACAGGTCTGGGAACAGCCCCCACCAAGACTTATGCCTCGGTGGACCCCAACAGTGCAGACAGCCCTTGCAGATCCCCCAAAGATCCCGTTTCCCAGCAGCAGGCTCAGGGCACAGCAATCACTCTGTGGTTTGCTCCAGCCTGGGGCAGGTTCAGACCTAGGGCTGAAGTGGGGACCAGGGCCATCTTTGTGGGCAGAACCAGGCACCTGCCTCGAAGTTAGCCTGTGGCTTCTACAGCGTGTCAGGAGAAATGACTGCAGGCCCTGGCAGCTTCCTGGACTGACGGACTGAGGGCCCTGAGGGTGCCCCCCCTTTTACCAGGGCAGAGACCATGAGTTTGCAGCCACCTCAGAACCGTTTCATCTCTGCAGGGGCCTCCCCTGGGCTCTGAGCCTCCTGCTGAAACGGGGACAGCGGGAGCCTCGGGGTGTCAAGCACCTGAGCTCACGTCCCACTTCCCGGCACCCCAGCAGGGCGCCTCCTCCCTCTCAGGGTGCCACCGTCCCTGGACAGCACAGCCAGGCTGTGGGGGTCGCCAGGGTCACAGGGGGCAACGGGACCCATCATGATGCCAATGGGGACACAGCTGCCTTGAAGGGAGTCAAATGAGCCCCAAGGACTCAGCACAGCTGTGAGACCCCAGGCCCCCGGGATAACCCTGGATGTGGGGAGCACAGGCCCCAGAACACACTGCCCTGGGGTACCCCAGAAAGTGGATGAAGAGGAGCAAGAAGAAGAAGAGCCAGAGAAGGAAAAGCAGGAGGAGGGTGAGAGGGAGGATCGGGAGGAGCAGGAAAAGGTCTGAGGAAGAGGAGCAGGGGGATGAGGAGCAGGGGAAGGAGCAGCAAGTCAACATGTCTGCCACCCCCAGTCCTGCAGGCTGCCAGCCAGACCCAGCCTGCCATCTCCAGCAGTGGTATCCGCAGCCCTTGAGGCAGAGGCAGCGTCCTCCTCTCTGAGGCAATGCTCAAAGGTGTCGGTCACCCCTGAGACTCCACGTTTCCACCCACTTCACAGTCAATGCATCTTCCCTCATCACCAGCTTCCCAAGTCTTCCTTCCTTCCCTTCTTCCTTATTTCCTTTCTTCCTTTCTTCCTTCCTTCCTATATTTTCTTCCTTTTCTCCTTTCCTCCTTCTTTCTTTTCTTCCCTCCTTTCCTCCTTCCTTCCCTCCTTCCTTCCCTCCTTGCTTCTCTCCTTCCTTCTTCCTTCCTTCCTTCCTCCTTTTTCCTTCCTATCCTTCCCTTCTTCCTTCCTTCCCTCCTTCTTTCCTTTCTTCTCTCTCTCCCTTCCTCCCTTCTCCCCTCTTTCCTTCTTTCTCACTTTTTCTCTCTCACCTCTTTTTTCTCTTTTCTTTCTTCTTTCTTCTTTCCTCTTTCTCTTTCTTCTCTCCTCTTCTGTTGTCCTTTCTTTCCTCGTTCACTTTTCTGGACCGCACCAGGCTGGGTGGGATCACCTTCCACTGTCCCTGGGGACCATGTGGCATTGGGTGGATGCCACAGAGCATCTGGACTGCCACAGAGTCCCAAGGGGGCTGAACTAGATCCATTTATTTATGGGGGGGGTGATACAGAAAGTGCACCCAGCTGCGCCCGAGCCATCACTGCTCCAGGGACTAGTTCAAGCATTTCCCTGGGGCCCTAACACCCATTTTCTGGCCGAGCTTGGTGGCTGATTCCTCGTCCCAGAGAAACTGCTTCATCATAAACTGTGCCAGGGATCTAGGTTAAACATGTCTCACTCCCCAGGAGTCCCCCTTTGTCCTCCTCCAAATCAGGCTTGCCCAGAGGGCATGGCACTATGCTGGGGTGCCCTGTGCCAGTCCAGGGGACTGGGAGCAGCCCATGGAGGAGGCAAAAATGGATGATTTGCTTAGAGAAGGAGGTTGGGGTGCAAAGGAATCTTTCTGAAGAGCTTTGGAGACCTCGGCCCTGACTCATAACCATGACCTGTCCCTGAGCCATTTCTTCAGCTGCTGTTTCATCCTCTGTGTGAGTCCTTGTGAGGGTCTGAGAAACAGATGTAGCTCCACATCTCACCCTCCCAAAAGCCATCTCCCCTGGGAAGCCCCAAGTCCAATGACTCAGGGAAAATGCTAAGAAAATCCGCCAGTCCCTGCTCACGTCCATGTTGGGAGAGGTTTTCTCCTCTCTCCCTCCCTCTTTTCCCATGTTCCCATCACAGGCCTTGAAATTGGATTCAGGGAGAAGCACCCCAAGTCCCAAGGAGGCCTGGAAGGCTGAAGGTTTGCTCCTGCCTTGAGTGACCGGAGTCAGATTTCAGCCCATTTCCTTTCCTTGATGGCTGGTCTTAGAGAGGACACACTGGTCCCACCTGTGGTCCCACGTGGCAGAACTCCCCTCAAGCATTCTGGATACCTCCCAGGTATCCTGCTCCTCCTTCACCTCCTACAGTGCTCATGGGAGTTGTGTCCACACACCACTAGGGGGCGCTGTCTGGAGACAGCAGACCCCCAAGAAGAAGGTTTCACTCTAGTGAGGAGGACCCAGACAGCCCGAATCTCACAGGAGGCCAGAAACTCCAACCCTGTACCTTTTAGGGTCAAAATCACTAGGGGATTTTGCAGGAACTTCCCCAGAATTTGTGGACAAACTGTCCTTCCAGAAAGCCCTGATTGTGCACCCCACCTTTGCCTTGTCTTCCGCCGCCTCCTTGCTCGCTTCCTCAGGAGCCCCAGTCAATTGGTTTTTTGAGTGACTGTCCTCACAGACAACAGAGACTGGGATCACCAGCTTGGTGCCTCAGAGAACCCTTGAGGTGGAGGCTTGTGGGCAGAGTCAGGGAAGCCCCGGATGGCTGCTCCCTCCACAGTGGAAGAAGGGCCAAGCTGCAGACCCAGCTCCCAGAGGGAGCTCCTGAGGAGATGTTTGTGGTAGCCGTGTGTGTGTGTGTGTGTGTGTGTGTGTGTGTGTGTGTGTGTGTGTGTGTGTGCGTGTGTGTGTGTGTATGTGTGTTCATGTGTGTGTGTGTGCATGTACATGTGTGCAGGAGGGGCACCCAGGAAGGTTCTCAATGAGCTACAGTTTATTTACGGGTCCAAACAAGTAGCAGGGGACATTGCTGAGCAAATAGCTCAGAACAGCAACATGAGGTTGGGAGAAAAGGAAGACGACATAAGATGGTGCCCCTCAGAGCACACAGACCTCAGAGCCTGGATGGAAACCCCAACCCATCCTGTGGGTTCGTAGGAATCAGCCCGTGTACTTGGGGGAGTAGGCTCTGCTCCTCCCTTTTACCACTGAGAAGGGCTATAATTCCTGGAAGACCATGAGTGGGCACAAGGCCGTGCCTTGCTGCTGGTGTCCCTCTCTCCCCTGTCCTGGCCCTGTTCTGTGGAACCTAAGATAGTCCTTAGGCAGGGCTTGGAGTCAAGATAAATGATATCATTCTCTCCTTTCCTCTGATTTCTTTATGGCTGAAAGAGTCGCTTCCTCTCTGGTGCCTTCCCTCCCCTTACTCCCTGTTGGGATGCAGCGTTCATGGTTCTTGCCTCAAATTCCCCATGTGCTTCCATCTGGGAACCTAATAGAGATAATTTGGGACTGGCATTTGACTGTATGACTTTTTATTGTACTGAAAGGAGAGGAGGAGATGCTTCCGTGAAGAGAAAATATGTCTCTGAGGAAGATCCCTCCCTGAGGGAGTCGCTTCATTGAGGAGATGCTGCCCTGAGGAGGAGGTATTTTCTGAGGAAAACACTTCCCTGAGGGAGATACTTCTGGAGGAGGAGATGCTTCCATAAAGGAGACATTTTCCTGAAGGCAGTTCTTCTATGAGGCTTCCCTGAGAGAGAAGCTTCCATGAGAAAGATGTTTCCATGAAGGAGAGACTTCCTGAAGAAGACACTTCCATGAGGAGAGGATGCTTCCCTGAAAGAGATATTTCCCCGAGGGAGATGCTTTTCCAGGGAGATGCTTCCTTGAGGAAGACGTTCTTCTCTGAGGAAGATGCTTCCTTGAGGAAAAATGTTTTTCTCTGGGGAGAGATATGTCCTTTCCAGGATGATACTTGTTTGAGGAAGACATTCTTTTTGAGGGAAGTGTTTTGATGAGGGAGTTGTTTTCGTGAGGGAGATAGCTCTGAGGGAGATGCTTCCATGATGCGGATACTTCCTAGAGAAGAGATACTTCCTTGGGTAGAGATAGTTCTCTGAGGAGGATATTCTTCCTAAAGGGACCACTTGCCTGAAGGAGTTGTTTCCATTAGGGAGATAACTCTGAGGGAGATGCTTCCATGATGCAGATACATCCTTGAGGAGAGATACTTCCTTGAGGAGACATACTTCTCTGATGAAGGTGTGCTTCCTGAGGGAAGCACGTTTATGAGGACGTTGTTTCCATGAGGGAGATACCTCTGTGAGGAGCAGGTGCTCCTCTGAGGGAGATGCTTCCATGCTAGAGGCAATTCCTTGAGAAGAGACACTTCCCAGAGGACCAGGCTCTTTCCTGGCAGCATCTAGTTTCTATCTGCGTGTCAGTCTCCTTTTCTCTCTTTCACCACACACCATCTTTTCCACGTCATCTTGGCTTCTGCTTGTTTTAGAGGCACTTCTTTCCCCTCGAGAAGGTTTTAAGGTGCAGTGACTTGGGAGGCTTCAGATTCTGCGTCACAGTACAGCGATTCCCACAAGCAGCTCAGACACCTGTGAGAACTCCCGGCTCATAGCAGACTACTGTGACTACTATGTGCTACTCTTCGTGTACCAGGCTCTGCCCTCAGAACTGGGGGTCATGTCTTCCCTCCCGAGCAGCTCTGAACTGTGTGTGTGACAGGGAGGCTGTGGAGAATCACCACGTAGATTCCTACTAGAATAAGTACTGGATAGCTTGGCCAGGCAGAAGGAAGGTCCTATCGCTTGCTCATCGCCTTCACAAGGACATTTTCACTCATCTCACTCAAGTTGGTTCTCATTTGGGGGCTCTGACCCTCAACCCAACTGTGTCTTATGTGGAAAGCATGAGATGTGTATTTCTGACAGGGCACAGGGTCCCAACTCAGTCTGCAGTGTAGTCAAAAAGGCCTTTTGCAGGCCCTCAGCTCCTGCTGCCTCTGGGACCTCTCCCAACTCCTTCAGAGTGAAGAGGAAGCCCCGTATCTCTACCAGAAAGTTCCCAGTCCCCTGTAGGGACTGAGCTTCTGGTTCGAGTGTGGCCTGGGGCTGAGGTGCTGAGATTGGGAGATAGTGACCATCTTCTACAATGGGTGTCCAGAGAAAGGTTTGACTCCTCCAGCACCTAAGACCCTTGTTCTTCCCAAGACACTTGGGGGTGCTTGTCTCATGATGGGGAGGAATGGCCGGCTGTTTTGAAATTGTTTTACAAATGTGCATCGCCAGCTGGAGGGCACTTGCCTTGCATGTGTCTGACCCAGGTTCAATCCCCAGTGTCATATATGGTCCACCAATTACTGCCAGGAGTGATTCCTGAGCACAGATCCAGGAGTAACTCCTAAACATTCTGGGTTTGGCCCCCAAACAAACAAATAAAAAACAACAAACATGTGCATTGCACAGTTCGAAGGATGGAAATTCCAGGTGCTGATGGTAAAGTCTAGGTGTCCCTGGAAAGGATCAGAAATGAGTCAGAAGTCTGTCTCAGGTGTTACATGGGTTGGTGGGATCAAAGCCTATGTCCTGGTCCAGAGGCTCTTTGTTGGTCCAGACTATTTTCTTGGAGGCCCTGTGCCGCCCAGATAAGGTGCTTCCTTTCCATGGGTGAATGGGGCCCTCCTTGGGTGTGCACCCCACAAACTAGCTTTGTCTCTCCTGCCATTGAGAGTGTCTCATGCTCTATGGGGCTCTCCCCAATCCTCACTTATCCAGGCAGCTCTGTGCCCCCATGGGGCCGCATTGATGGACCAGTTTTGGAACAATGAGCAGAAGAGTGTGAGGATCTTCCTGAACCCGGATAAGTGGCCCATGTAGATGGTGTTATGGGCACTCCTGAGCCAGGGTGGGTCGATTCTCCATGTGGGACTGAACCCCCGAAGTCAGCCTATATTTGTATTTATGGAGTCTTGGATTAGGGTGCCAGGAATAATGCAACCCCAAAATACAGCCCCACTGCCAACCAACATACTTGGGTACCTGTATCTCTCTTCTTCTTTCCTGATTATTTTCATGGAAATGTGGATTGAGGTGGGGACAGGACAGTAAAACTCTGGGGGCTCCAATGGCATGGAAATGTCCCTCAGAGAATAAGACAAAGGAATCAAGGTAAACATCCATTTTGATGCCACCTAGCCCTACATTGTCACCAGTGGTTCGCTTGTCAAAGCCTCCCAATGGCCATATTCAGGTTTGAAGTTCTGGGGCAATGAAGAGTGGAGTGAATCTGGACGGTCCTTTCTGGGGGTATTGGGCCTGTCGGCTGCAGGTTGGGAGCTGTGTCTGTGAACCCCCACTTCCTGTCGTCACAGTGTAAGGAGACCCAGAATTGCTGGTCTCTGAGAAGGCAGGCTCCCTTATGCTTTTAAAAACTACCACAACAGAATTTCTCCTTCTCAGGTGCAATTACCATTAATCCATGATTGTAGGCAAGCTGGGAGACTTCTCAGAGTTTCTGAGGCTGTAGGGGGTTTTGAATCATCTATAAGGTGAGTGGTGTTCAGAACTTCAGACCACTTCCATGTCTGAATAGATAAATGTTTTAGAGTAGTTGAGAGCAATAATCTTTTTTATGGGGAGAAGGGGCACATTTTGGGCCACTCTCGATAGTGCTCAGACACTATTCCTGGCTCTGTTCTCACAAATGACACATTGAGGGATCTTTGAGGGTGCCAAAGATTGAACTGGCATTGGCTGTATTGCCAGACAAGCAGCACCTTAGTCCCTGTTCTTTTGGTGCTTTTGGCGATTAAAGAGTCTTGGAAGGCAAATGCCCTGGCCCACACAAAGAAAGAAATCTGTCTTACTGACTAGCAGAAATATTTCTCAGAGCTTCAAATGTCTTATTGAGTTGGCAGGACTTATGGCCTGCGTGAGTGTGTGGGCAGGAAGGAAGGTTCTCGTTAAACCTTTTCTCTTCTAGGGAATCAGCAGTGTCCCTGCTTGAGTGCATGGAGATCTTGCATCAAAAATCCACAGACTGAAAAATTGATGGGGCCAAAGCTATAGCACAGTGGTAGGGCATTTGCATTGTATGCTGTCAACCCGGGACTAGGCTGGGCCCAATCCCTGGCATCCCATATGATTCCCGGAACCTGCCAAGAGCAATTTCTGAGTATAGAGCCAGGAGTAACCCCTGAACATCACCGTGTGTGGCCCCCAAAACACAAACCAAACAAAGAAATGGATTGGTCAACTTTGCAAGGGGTATCTAAGAGTGATGAGGTGATTGTAAACGTGAAGAGAAGAGATAGCTACAGAGAAATAGGCGGGGCTGGAACAGAGTAGGTCATGCCTGAAATGTGCCCTAATGGTTTGCCTCTTCCTCCTTCTCTCCCTTATTCTCCAGCAGCTGGGACCATCGGGGGTCTGCGCTGGGGCCACCATGCTGCCGCTCACCCTCTCGCCCACCTGGCCCATGGGGCCACGCCTGCTGGCCTTCGTGGCACTGCTGTGTTCCCACGTGGACCATCTCCATGCTGAGACAGAGGTCGAAGGTGGGGAAGGGAACAGTAGCGCCGAGTGCACTGGTTCCTACTACTGTAAGAAAGGGGTGATCCTGCCCATCTGGGAGCCCCAGGACCCATCCTTCGGGGACAAGATTGCCAGAGCCACGGTGTACTTCGTGGCCATGGTCTACATGTTCCTGGGTGTCTCCATCATTGCTGACCGGTTCATGTCCTCCATTGAAGTCATCACATCGCAGGAGAAGGAGATCACCATCAAGAAACCCAATGGGGAGACCACCAAGACCACTGTGCGCATCTGGAACGAGACGGTGTCCAACCTGACCCTCATGGCCCTGGGCTCCTCTGCCCCGGAGATCCTCCTGTCTGTCATCGAAGTGTGTGGTCACAACTTCACAGCGGGCGACCTGGGCCCCAGTACCATTGTGGGCAGCGCTGCCTTCAACATGTTCATCATCATTGCGCTATGTGTCTATGTGGTCCCCGACGGCGAGACACGCAAGATCAAGCACTTGCGTGTCTTCTTCGTGACAGCCGCCTGGAGCATCTTCGCCTACACCTGGCTCTACATCATCCTGTCGGTCATCTCGCCTGGCGTGGTGGAGGTGTGGGAGGGCTTGCTTACTTTCTTCTTCTTCCCTATCTGCGTGGTGTTCGCCTGGGTGGCAGACCGCAGGCTCCTCTTTTACAAGTACGTCTACAAGAGGTATCGGGCGGGCAAGCAGCGGGGCATGATCATTGAACATGAAGGTGATCGGCCTTCGTCCAAGACAGAGATCGAGATGGACGGCAAGGTGGTCAACTCCCACGTCGACAACTTCCTGGATGGCGCCCTGGTGCTGGAGGTGGACGAGAGGGACCAGGATGATGAGGAGGCCAGGCGGGAGATGGCCAGGATCCTGAAGGAGCTCAAGCAAAAGCATCCAGACAAGGAGATTGAACAGCTCATAGAACTGGCCAACTACCAGGTCCTGAGCCAACAGCAGAAGAGCCGCGCCTTCTACCGCATCCAAGCCACACGCCTGATGACCGGGGCAGGCAACATCTTGAAGAGACATGCGGCCGACCAGGCCCGCAAGGCCGTCAGCATGCACGAAGTCAACACGGACATGACCGAGAGTGACCCCGTCAGCAAGGTCTTCTTTGAGCAGGGCACCTACCAGTGCCTGGAGAACTGTGGCACTGTGGCACTGACCATCGTCCGCCGAGGCGGGGACTTAACCAACACGGTGATCGTGGACTTCCGCACAGAGGATGGTACGGCCAACGCGGGCTCCGACTATGAGTTCACCGAGGGCACGGTGGTCTTCAAGCCTGGGGAGACCCAGAAGGAGATCAGGGTGGGGATCATTGATGATGACATCTTCGAAGAGGACGAGAACTTTCTGGTGCATCTGAGCAATGTCAAGGTCTCGGCCGAGGTGTCCGAGGACAGTGTCCTGGAAGCCAACCACGTGTCGGCGCTGGCCTGCCTTGGATCCCCCTGCACGGCCACTGTTACCATCTTTGATGACGACCATGCTGGCATCTTCACCTTTGAGGAGCCAGTGACACACGTGAGCGAGAGCGTTGGCATCATGGAGGTGAAGGTCCTGCGCACATCGGGCGCCCGTGGGAATGTCATTGTGCCCTACAAGACCATTGAGGGCACAGCCAGGGGCGGCGGGGAGGACTTCGAGGACACGTGCGGGGAGCTGGAATTCCAGAACGACGAGATTGTGTAAGTGCCTTTCTTGATGTGCGTGCTCGTGTGTGTGTGTGTGTGTGTGTGTGTGTGTGTGTGTGTGTGTGTGTGTGTGTGTGTGTGTGTGTGTGTGTGTGATGCTGGGTCACTTGGGTCTGTTTTTTCAGGGGACAAACGTGGTGTAGGCCCGGGGGACAGGGGCTGATCCTCATGGCGGGCTCGCCAATTTCCATCCTCATGTGCAGCAGATCTTAATTACATACCACAGCCCTTGTTTGTCCTTTTGTACCATGGCATGTGTTTAGTACTTTTTAGATCTGGCACCATCCTTAGAAACATGTCAGTTCAGGCCACTTGACATGTGTTGAAAAATACAGGTTCTGGTTTTTCCGTTTTTCTTCTGTGAAAACACTGAGGAAAGGAATATGTCAGTGCGGAAAACAAAGTGGGGGTGTCTTCAGTGCGGAAAACAAAGTGGGGGTGTCTCCCAAAGAAACACCTCCCAGAAGAAGTTCCCAGCTGCCTTCACTGGTTGATTTTATTTCCGGTGCAACCTAATGTTCTGAGGCCTTGTCGTGTTCATGCTTGTCCCAAGATGCCCGAGCTCAGTTGTGACTTAATCCTGCTTTGCCCTAGGTTGTGCCAGACTGAGGAGTCACTGTCTAGCCACTTGTTCCGTTCCCTGTGGCTTTTCCCTTGCTATAATTCTACAGTCTGCTCTGTCCGACCGGTGGAGTGAAGGATGGGGGGAATCAGATTGTGTCCAAGCATGCTAACCCCCAAGAGGAGATCAGATTCAGGGCTCTCCCTATGGGCACTTGCCAGGTCTGTGGCTTCTCTTCCCTGGCCTCTGCCCTTTGGAGAGACGATCCTTTTCTCCCACCTCACAGCAGGCATTCATTCTAGCCCTCACAACAAAGCAGGGTGCTGGGCTCATCAATGGGCTGTCAAGATACAGCAAAGTGGAGCGGGGGGTCCCTGTGGCAGCACTGGGGACATTGAGGGGAGGTTGAGGGGGTATTGCTGGCAACTTGGATATTTCAGAAAGTAAATATATACATATGTATATATGTATGTATCTATATATACATATACACACACAAAAACATGCATAGCACAAAAGGCAAATATATGTTCTCCCAGAGTTGTCTTGCTGAAATTGTCAGGAAAGCATACAAGAAATGAGGAGTTATTGGACAGAGGGAGAGTATCTCCCAAAAAGGCCTGCCGTGTCCTGTAAAATCACACCACGTGACGTATCTCCAAGCCCAGGTGAACGAGTCTGAATCAGGGTCACGCATGAAATAATCCAAACCAGGTTGAGGGTGAAACATGTCTAGTCTGGAAGTCTTCTACTTGGTATCCCATAAACTGTTGCTAGAACTGCCATTTTTATTGTGTCCAGAGACCACCCTGGGTGGGGCAGTAAGGACGGATAGCTCAGGCGATCCTGAGCCAGTCCCACCCAGGTTTCCAAGTAAAACCATCTCTGTTTGGAGATACATCTAAATTGTAAACAAACAAACAAAGGAACCAGGGCTGATTTATGTTTTAGGTAAAATAAGGTGTAACCTAACACTGAGAGCACTTCTGAGGAGGACAGGTGGCCATTCAGAGCTGTAGATGTTCCTGTTGTATTTTTATTGAGATGGGGCTGTAGCTTTTACTGAAAGATCAGTAAGATCAGAAAGATCCCGAGCAAGATTGTCACGAAAGCTTTATGTTAGTGCCATCCTGCCCGCACGGTGACACACAGAAGTTTTACTCCTGTGCGAACACCTATTTCCTCTTCTACTTGATAATCGAGTTTATCACTGAGCCCCCAGTACCTTAGAGAAGGTCTTTGTAAACATTGGACCCTATGTTACAGGACAAATGCCCAGAGTGACTCTTCAGTATGATCATATGGATGTAGTTTTGTTTTGTTTTGGATTTTACTTAGGATGTTGTCTCTGGAAAAATTGTATCTTGCTGTCTTTCAAGGTAATGATGCTAGCCCCTTGTGAGATGCAAGATTTCCTCATCTGGTCTGCAGTCCAGGACTGTAATAAAACCCTAAATAAATCATCTTCCTTTGGTCACGGAGGAGAGGAGGGAAGGTGGGGGTAGGGAAAGAGAAGAAGCTGACAGTGATTTGATGGAATAATTTTTCTGCCAAATTCCATTTATAGCCTTCAGACTGTGCCACTAAATTGATTTGATTCTTGCTAAGGAAGGAATGTTGCCAGATCCTAGCTTTAGAAATTGAGATTTCTTAAGAAACTTGGGAAGGATGGGTAGAATTATTAGCATGTTGTTTCTGCATCTGTGTTCTCAGGTTTATTCCAGCTTCACAGCCATTTCCCTAGCTTCTAAAGCATCTACCTGTATGGATTATTTGCTGAGTTGATGTATACAATTTTAGAAGAGACAAAATAGTTTGCTGATCAGTGGAACGAAAAGCTCAGGTCTACTTTTTCTTTCTTTTAAACATTTTCATTTTAAAGGGTTTTTATTTTGACATTGGATCTTAGTGCTGTGAGCTTTGGAGATGTTGAACACATCTACAGCTTAAGTACATCTGTTTGACTCAGTGGGACTTAGCCTTAAGCTATGTACTGAGGATTCAGACACGTTTCTAAAACAACGAAAATATCAACTCTCTCTTACTCTTCTTTATATGGATGATAATTTTCTCTCTGGTGGGTGTTTCCAAGACCTGCTTCACAGAGATCCAAGACAAAGTTTATCATTGCAGTGAAACAGAATTAAGCAGCTTTCGTCCACTGATGTTTGAGAATACATTTCTATTTCATGCCATTTCACAGCTGAGCTTCACATGGGACTTTTTCAAAAACGCGCCATACTTAGAAGAATCCATTGACATCACTGATTAAGTACTTTAAAAATATCTTTCATGTTTGTGTATTTAATATAGGGGTGAGGCCAGAATTTATGATTTTCCCCCAGAGCATTTTACAGATTGAAGAAAAAAAAATCTAGACTTAAAGGCTTTCTCATTTCCAGTAGCCATTAACCAAGATAGAAATAGGCCCTAGTCTGTGCAGAATGTTCACAGACAGCTGGTTCTACTGGCTTCAAGAACTAGATCGATTTTCTTATCTCTGACTTTATTTTTAGTGACAAAGTCACCAAAATTTGTCAAAGAAGAATGGCTCTTTATTTGCTCACCTTTTACTAAATGAGTTGAGTTATTTTGTGTTGGCCTTTTAAAAGATTTAAGTGTGTATTTGACAACCATGCAAGGGGCGATGATTGTCTTTTCTAACAGAAACATATTGTCTGCAAAACACTTTCAAATTATAAGGCAGAGCCACATTAACCAGGTATAATGAACAGTAACTGTTTTCTAGAAGCTTCATCCATGAGAAATATTCAGTCCTAGTGAGCTGATCTTGACTTTCAACAAAAAATTCTATCTAATGTGGACAGTTAATAAAAAAAATAATGGAAAATATGCTTATTTGATTTGAGGTTTGCTAGCTGATAGCCGCAAATTTGAAATGCTGCTAATAGCATTCTTTAATGGTGCCAAGTTGGTGTGAATAATTCTTGCAAAATGTTGTTTGGCCCACCAGGGTCTAACATTGACTTGACTGCTCTGGAAAGTGTTAAGGTTAATTAATTAATGTGGGTACATATCAAATTTAATTACTTAATTGTAGGCCAGTAAAATCAGTTTTGGGAAGATGACTTGAAAGATTATGAGTAATTATTGCATGCTTAAAATGTAGAATTGAAAAAACAAGAGTGGGTAGATTGGAAATTTGACGTAATATATTACTTAGCAAATGGGTTTCCTAAAGTTTCCTAGCCACAGCATAATTGAATAAACAATGGGTTTGTCCAAGATTTTGTTTTAACAACTTTTATATTTTCAAGCAGGGCTGTAACTTTGTTAACTCAAGGAAATTTAATATGTGAGGCATCTCAACTAATACAGCTCTTTGATTCTAAATCTGCCTACCATTTTTTGAAAGTGCAGTTGGATTATTTCGATCTTTGAGAATTACCTAGAAAAGACAACATTTCAGTATTGTATAGATTTTATGGACGTATTATTATTGTTATCGAGTCCCAGGGAAGAAACATACAGATTTTGCTATGCCATAACTGACATTTTTCTTTTGCTCTTGAGAATTCTGAGACACAGCTATGACATAGCAATTCATTTCCAGCAACTTCAATCTGGCAACCAGCTGTAAAAAATAAATATATAAAACAAACAGAAGCATTCAGAAACCCTGAAGCCATCATAACAGAGGAATAATCCTGTGAATTTGGGGAGAAACAGAAATAATGAAAATCATTATGGCAAAGAATGTTATATGAGAAAGACTAATAGCACATCCTACCTTACATCCAATATATTGATTTTATATTATATTAAGGTATAATTTTATCTCCTCCTTTTGCATATGACAGTGATGAGAACATGGTATCTTACATTGGCATAATTTTTCAAAATGTGCTGATGTAAGAAATTTAGGGGGAAACATTTGAGAATTTTAGTGGGGAATATTTGAGAATTTCTGCTTGTAGGGGTTATCTATTTTTAAGAGCTGAGTATTCATTTGCCTTTTCTTAGAATGAAATGGCATGCGTCATCAGTAAATATAAATTTTAATGACACAAAATGTTTTTGTAAGCATGTATGTTTTCATGACTGCATAATTATTATAAAACAAACAGGACAGAGTAAGAGCCAAAAGCCTTTTTGAGTTGTAACTTGCTTCACCAGGAGCCAGTCAATGCAATGCATTTGTTCTCTGATCTTGCTCACCATGGTGCCATGTTTGTGGTGAAAACATGCGTCTCTGCAACAAGTCATATTTGGGGTTCTGATCAAGGGAAGCACCTATATACAGTCAGGTGAGGATATCCCACAGTTAAGAGATCCTAAAGGACTTAAATGATGGACTCTAGGGACCAAAACAGGGGGTGTAGATCCTGAGACTAAACCAGAGGTCAGGCAGTACCTCACATTTCTATGAACCCTCAAGTTTCTCAGAAAACATGACAGAAGTCGAAAAAGATGCCCAACATTTGGACCCAAAACTTGGGTTGCTTTGGAAGGACTAATTAAACTGGGAAGGAAAACAGAGTTTTCATTTTAAGATGGAATTAACCTGGTAAACCCAGGAATAGGGATAATATCATAAGTGGGACGACAGACCCTGCACAGAGATACAATGATGACATTTGAAAACTCCCCCGAAGATGGTCCATCTGAGGACCCCCTTTGAGTCAGTCCAATCACTGACAAAGACAGTGGGATTCTCAGAGAAGGCAGAGCAGACACTTGGCCCAGCAAAAGAGCCCAGAAATGGGCTTGTCAGGAGCAGAGGGAAGGGGCAATGGAGGGGGCCAGGAAACAGCATGTCTGAAGTTTCTGAAAAGTATGTCAAGTAAGTGTAAGAGGGATCTGCTTCATGTCATATGCCATGTGCTGCAGCCACACGCCTGCAGGTGTGTTGAGGGACAGACATTGTGATGTGTACCCTCACAACCATCCAATAAGAGAGAAGTTTAAAGACAAGAGATACCTCCTCACAGTCAGTATGGTTCTTATAGCTTCTGAGGGCAATGGCCACGATTCCTAGATAAATATCATCTTTCATCTCGCACTGCCTTGGGGATGGTTTGGTCTCACAGGAAGATGTCAGGCCAGCAGCTCTATGCCCCTTCACCTCTATTCTCACAGGGCCACAGGGCTCTGTGTGGGCAGTGGGGGTGGCAAAGTTCTTTCCTGAGGGCCCTGGTGAGCTCCAAGAGAAGAGCTGGGCTTGTATAAGATGACACCCAGCTATTAACCCAAAACAAAGGCATTCTTCACATCTACCTCTTTCCTTTAAATCTCTCCTTTGATATGTAAAAGCCCACCTGGATAGGTACTTTTGTCTCTCTTGACCTTCCCCCTCCTGGTGAATTGGGACTGGTTTAATAAAGAAAGAGCAGTTTTGGCTTGGTGCGCTCAGAGACGCCATGAGGGAGAAGCTGCTGACACCATGATTCTTTCCTGACTAGCTTGTTCTAGTAATCCTTCATAGCTACCCTACCTTCTTCAGACCCGTCCACCTGGTGTTGGAAATAATGGCATGTGGGGTGATTTCATAACGTGGGGATTTATTTTACAGGCATGCTTTGTTCTGAGGGAAACTTGTTGGAGGATGTAAGGTCAGCCACAGGGTTGTCTGTTGTCATGCTTCTCTTCCTCAGAGGCTGAGGTGACAGTAACTTTGCATCTGGAAATCTGTCCTGTTCCATGTGGCATCTGGGGTACCAGAGGATGAAATTCCTGTGGAGAAGGGGGTGTTCTTGGGCCTGGGGATGTGGGATGCCATGTATTTCTCAAGTACCCTTTGTGTGAGGAAAGTTGAAGGGA